>NC_087225.1:11164885-11466054 GCF_034640455.1 Diachasmimorpha longicaudata
CAGCCGACGTAGGAAAGCTGCAATTCAAAAATTAATGTCAGAGATATGAAGGTATTTTCAGATCAACAGTTATCAGGTTCAACAAATTCCATTTGTTGATTTGTTTATTGTGCCATCTTCCGATATAGTTCGAGATGTAATTTTTAATTGCGGATATTATGTTTTTGAAGAACGTATATTGTCTCGTGATGATTTCAATTGAATTTTCTAAGGAAGTGCGAGATATTTCTCTTCACTCTCATTTTTGAAAAAATATTTCTGTTAATACGTTCTTCAACTGTAAAAGAATGAAAAAAATTAACGTCTATATAGAAGAAGGAGAGAAAAATAAATATAAGCGAAATAAAAAACATCTGGTTGGACAATTATGTTATCTCTGCGCCAGAAGCTATCCAGCTCATCGATTTCAGCATCTCCACATCCATTGTCGTCCTATAAAGGGTGTAAATACCAGAGCAGTGATCAAAGCCACATAAAAATATCAGAGATAACCACGGGATAGAAATAAATCGTTAATCAACACTGAAAAAGGTGGAGAGGAAGTGAGAGGTGACAAAGAAGACGCAGACAGACGAAACAGAAGCTGTACAGCCGCACGAAAAAATACATAGATAACCCTAGACAAAATTCTATTGGATTTCCATGAAGCATCTACTACGAATTCTATTTTTTTGTGTTTTTAAAATAGAAAACGTCCAAAACAAATCGTGTCAAGCAAGAAATCGGTTCGACTTCATATCTCGATGTGATATTTTGAAATATAACAGATGGAAATTCCAAAGAATTGTTGTGCGTAGGTGACGGATATTTCTATGCATTTTTGTTTTACATTGAAAATCTCCTTTTCGAGAGAGAAATTTCGTGTTATTGTTAGCGATGAGTTTAACTACGGGGTTTACTCACGGTGACATATTTCTACATCCGGCTGGTCATATTTAAACATTTATCTGGATTTACAGAAGCACCATCATTTTCTTCAGGAAAGCTGGAAAATGAAGAAAGTTGGGGCTGTCAAGGGGGAATTACACAAAAGGTAACAATGGTCTCTGGTTGACTGCGCCCTGATGATTACCAACGTCCATTACTTTGTTCGGGGGTTTGGATACAGATAAATTTAGCTGCGAGTACCAAGGGACGACATGATTGCTAAATACGGGGGATACAGACTATCGATCGTGCATTCAGATAATTTCATTAATCAGTTCACGGGGTGAAGGGTAGATACTAGTTAGAATTTTCGGGGAATGTCTTGTATTTTATGAGGTACAGCAAGATTTTTGGGAAAACATTTTTACGGAGGAGAAAACGACTAACAAAAAAGTTCTTGATATTTTTTTTGGTATCTCCTAGAGATCTCGAGAGTTTCCGAAAAACTAGATTGTGACGGAATGAGTAAATTTAATGACGAATGTTGGGGGACGTTTGGTCAGGAATTTTCTCCTCTGTTAAAGGGTTTTATGACGATTTTACAGTAGAACAAGTCCCTATCGAGATAAATCCAGAGAATGAGTTCACGTTGTTGAATTACGATGTTTTCACTGGAGATTAAAAAAAGGGATTGGAATAATATTGATGAGCTCCTTACGTGCATAGGGAATGAAACCATCTTCATCCTCTGGTTCGCAGCATTCTTTCAGGACAGTGTCGACCTCAGCATCCTCAAGCTTCTCACCTGAACGAATTTGTGGGCAAATTAATGATGCGAAGACATTTATCTTTAAATTGTTACATGTACTTCAACTCTGATAAAAACGTCAATCATTGTGAAACGTCATCATGTCCATCGCCCATAAAGAAAAGTTGGTCACAAAGCAACTGGGCAGTTAAGTGTTATCTAGCGTGAGTTTTCGAGAATTGTTTTTTTTTCTTCAGAAAGAACATTTACCGAGGGTCAGGAGCATGTTTTGCAGGTCACCAAACAGCATGGTACCGTTTTCCGCTTTGTCGTAGAGTTTCAGACACTCGAGGAAGTCCTCATAGGTTCCCTGATCCTTGTCGTGCTTGAGTTGACTGAAGATAGGTAGGAATTCATCGAAGGCCATTTTCTTCTCGTTCTTCTTCGCCGTACCACCCATTTTCTCAATTGTCGCATTCGTGGGGTTCAGGTTGAGGGCACGAAGAACATTTCCGAGATCAATAGCGTCGATGACGTTCGTGCCGTCGGCATCGTAAATCGAGAAACAGAATTCCGCCCCTGGGGGGTGATCAAAAATTTTTTAATGGGGTAAACATAAGTGTCGGATATTAAAAAGCTGTTACGATTCTACAGCGACACTTCGTTTGAATTCAGGTCAGAATTGATCATCCTGTTAGTGAATTGAAAACTTGAACAAATTGGGAGGAAATGAGTTAATCAAGTCACCAAAAAACGCATTATTCCATTTTTTATCTAAAGGTTTTGAAATGAGGCAGATTGAGATGTTTTAAAATTGGAGGGTTTTATTCCGCAATATTGTAAAAATCTCGTTCAGTAAATATTTCATTTTTATCCGGGAGACGGTTTACTTGAAGAGATGCGAAATTTCGGTTATGACATGAGCCAAATTTTTTTCCCCCGGATATATCTGCTCGACCCCCGAAAAAAAGGTAAATAAATCCTAACTCTGCGTGACGAAGCTCGGAATTCATCACGTGGGAAGTAAAGATGTAACGAGGCCACTTTTCCTCCCAATTTTCCGTATTTTCTCATTCAAATACCCCCGCAAACACGACGAACGATTCGAAAATATCACTTCTCTATTCTTGGAGTTGATACTCTTTTGCCACTACCCCCCGCCACACGGCAGCCGTCATGTTGCCGGGTTGCGTGCACTGGGTCAAATTACCCCTACTTACTCTCGTAACCATATAAGAGCAGTGGCTAATACTATTTCTGACACCGGAACGACGCGCCTCACAATTAGAATTTTTCCCGATACTTCAAAAGGATTATGCAATCCCTCATTCTTTCGAGAGATGAAGATTCATTTCAAACATTCCAAATGTCTTCTCTTGGCGCAATGAGAAAATTCAAGGACCGCACAGCCAACTTTTTGGATTTTTTCTTTTTCCTTGACTAATAGAGTTTTTAATTCTCAATTTAATGATAAATTATCCCAGACTGCACTCGCGCACTACTGAATTTATCTTTTCGTTCATTTTTTTTTACGCGGAAATAGAAATTGTGAATCATCACTTCGACCCGTCATTGGGGTGTTAATATTTTTTAAGAAGATGGGATAATCCACGCTTTACTCACTCTCGACTTCTCTGGGGGAAAGATCGGCCTGAAAAATGTATAAAAATATTATTTATATTAACTGTATATAAATTGCTGCATAAATTGTCATAGAATTGTAGATCAAAAATCTTGAGACTCAATAACGCTTGACATTTTATGAATATTAAAAATTACAAACTGTGAAATATTATTTACTGAATGATTTAAAGTATAGAACAAGGGTGAACATTTAAAAATGAATTTTCATACTCACCATTGCTGTTGATAATGTGTTTGTGGCTTCTGGGTGTTCACCGAACGAAGTAAGAACCAGAAATGCGAGCACCAGGTACCGTCGTCGTTCATTTTATCGCAACAGAGGGCGCTACTACCGCAGAAGACACCCGAGAATTACGAAGTGAGGGTCACAGAAAAGGAAAAAAAAACCACACACACACAGAGGGGGGAAAAAATACAATTCTGTTCTTTTGAGTGAGCTGCAAGCCACCGGCAACGTTGCGCTCCAAAAACAGACCGAGGACCTTCGCTCTGTTCGTTCCATCCACTACGATAAATGGTTTTGCTGTTGATTTTATTTTTGTGTCAGGGTTGCCACATCTACACCATCGGGTTCCTCATTAAACTGAGTCATTACCTGCTGCGCGGTGAACAGTCAAATTCATAACAATCCACCCCAAGAAATAAACTATTCGCAAAATTACTGGAGAGTTTTCTTCAGTGGAAGTAGAAAATTCAGACATGTGTCAGACATTTATGACGACCTACTTTGAGATGAGAAAATCAAGACTGGCCCCTGTAATAAGAAATATAACTTTGGAAAATTGTTACCTTGGAATTTTTTGCTGGTGTTAAAAAATAGATTTCTGAATTCTCGAAAAACTTAAGTCCGAAATAGTTACAAAAATAAACGAACGAATTCAAAGTTTTCTAGGCCTTCTTTTTAGCCTGTCGTTGTTAATTAATCGATCGTGTTGATTGCAAAGGAGAATCATAGACTGATAGAATAACACAATCATATGAAAGAATTTCTATAAAAAAATGTCTCCATAGATTAGATGAGTTTGACTAGAGGATTCTTTCTGGCAAAAAACAATAGTAGTTCCCTTCCAATTCGCAGTTGGCCTACTAAATTTTCAACCACTCGTCTGTTAGAAACTATTCTACAAAATCTCGAGTTTTTTTTAAATAAAAATGTTTTCTTTGAGCCACAAAAATCCACCAACTGCAACAGCATCGTATTCCTCCGGAATCATCTGAACGTAGTAAATCTATTTCAGATAGCATCAGTGCCGAGACCGATTCCGGCTCTAGCCCGATTCAGAAAGAAAAATGTATTTTTAGTAGATAAGAGAGTAGTGGTGGGTACAACGGTGCCAAGCTACAGAGTGAAAATGAGTATTTTCATTTCCGCATGATGTTGTTTATTAATCGTAGTCTGTTTCTCAGAAATTTTGAGAAGAAACCAGAGGACGAGAAATTTCACAATAATTGTTTTCGCGTATTTACGGGTTTTTGGGGCCAATTTGGAAAAGTCTCCTAAGTCTTCTGGCGAAAGTCATCTTCTTGGAGTTGAGGTTGGGTTCCTGAGGCGTCGGGGCGCTGATTTCGCTGGCCGGAGCGACTGGCGGGACGTTCGGCTCACAGGGCGATTGACTTTGTTCTGGGTCTTTCTCCACGGAGATGAGGGTATCCTCCCTCACTTCGTAGTCACCCTCACCCGTTATTATTATTTTCAGGGGTTTGTCGACGTCGGAAATCTCAAGATTGCTAATGGCCCGCTTCAATTGGATCTCGAAGGGGGACGCGTTTGTCAGGGATACGGTGTAGTCACCGATTTGGACATTCTCCATGCCCTGTTGAAGACTCTTTGCCAGTTGGGCCACCTCACGGAGAATGTTGGACAGCGGCTTGAGGTCCGGCTCGTTGGCCGATGTCAAATCTGGAGGTGAACGATAAATACAACTGATGGAGAATATTTCCAATTTATTTCTTCTTCAGTTTAATTGATCGACCAAATTGACAGATTAAATTTTTTGAAATTTTCAACTGTTCACTTTGTAACTGGGGTACCTGATGCTGCGGTGACACCGGACTGTTCGATGGCATTCGACATTGCGGCTTCCACCAAGTTTTCCGTGAAATTTCCGATATCCTCAGACATGTCAATATCAATGGGATTGTTTCGATAACTCGGGTATTGTCTGAAGTTCCTCAGTCTGAAGTTGAATGCATTCTTCCTTTCTTTT
This sequence comes from Diachasmimorpha longicaudata, assembly GCF_034640455.1. Classification (NCBI taxonomy): domain Eukaryota; kingdom Metazoa; phylum Arthropoda; class Insecta; order Hymenoptera; family Braconidae; genus Diachasmimorpha; species Diachasmimorpha longicaudata. The sequence goes on from NC_087225.1 coordinate 11,170,352, forward strand.
GATTGATTGATGTCAATTGGTTCGGACGAAGGTATTTGAATGAATTTATTGGAATGAAGGAATCATATGGAGCTAATCTACATAAATTATGAAGAGATAAAAACATAATTCTACGAATTTCCATAAAATATTTTAGGTACACTTAAAAAAACGAGTAACAAAGTGAAACTCTGTCATCAAACCCCTAATTGTTTCGAATAGAAGTTGAATGAAAATTTACCAAAATAGTGAAAATGTTTTTCTCCAGAATATCGAAATAAATCGAAACATTCCCTAAAATCAGCTGTTTCGCTCCCCCAACAGTGACACCACTCCTCCAACCCCAGTATTTATCGGCATCTGCCCAGGCGACTCTCTCCCTTCCTCATAAAATCTCTCCCTCATGCGTGCGCACAACCCACCCCCCCACAATCTCCCCCTCTTCCCATCCAAACGAAGGTGCGGCGGGGTTGAATGTTCCAGCGAAACCCGGCACGAGGGTTGGTCCAGCAGACTCCACAGTCTGATCGATGAACGACGGCGCATTGGATTTGCACCCTCGCCCCTCAACCCCTCCTCAAAAAAAAAACTCTAAACAGTGGAAAAAGGGGTATTAAAAGAGGAGCGAGAGAGTCGCGCGCACATTCCAAAGTCTCTTCGCCGATAGCACTATCAGCCTGAAGCTCCATAGTCTTCACAATTCCCCCAGCAGTGGTTACACTTTTGATTTTCATTTTCATCCTCCACCAGTTCTTGCACCAGGCATATCCCCCTCTGGACTTGTCTCCGGCATCTTCCTCTCACACCACCAAACTCCACCACTGACTCATGCGCTTTCAATCACCCCCCAAAATGCCAAAAGAAGTGTGCCACTAGGCCGAGTGTCGCACGTGATTTCTCACCAACATTTGTCGAGTGAAAAATTGGTCACTCGAATAATCTTGCAGTTGTCATCTGGTTATTTCTTGGATTTGTCTAGTCCCTTTGGAATGAAAAATCAGTTCACGGACGACGGATTTTTGGCTCAACATCAGTGCAGTGTGATGAGTTATCACTGGTCAAGTCCATCATTGGTGCACCGATAACGTGTTGATTTCGTTAATTGATCATTTCGATGCACTTGTTAAGTACCAAACAAGTTGAGTTATGAAAAGTTAAGCAGCGCTGGGTGCAATTATCCAGTGAATGAGTGGTGATGATGCGTTAGTGATAGCACGATGCTATAAAAATAATGATGAAGAGTGACTGTGAACGACGGGGAATCACCATGGAGCTGAAGTCGAGGTATTACCCTGGCTTGCCCGCGTCGAGTCGTTGCTGTTCGTTTGGGTAAGGCCAATTTTTTGGGCGCATTCTCAGGGATTCTTATTGACTCCGAGAAATGATTTTCCATGTGCAGTTTATTTCATTAAATTTCCAGTACTTATAGTTAATGATACTGACGACATCGTCAGGATGGACAAGAGACGATCCGTTGATGGGAGCCTGCTTGAGCAGGCTCTCCCCATTCCCATCCAGCTTTACCTCTGGCGTCAGATGAGGCAAGTAACCTAAAACCTTAATCAAAATATCGCTAATCAATTAATTGAATGATTAGTCAGGATTTATGGAAATTTATTGATATGCTCTTTCAGGCCTTTCACGCGGGCCAAGCTTGGCAAACTCCACGAGGCGTCGTGTATGGTAAGCCCTCATAGATGATTATCGCACTATCATATCGTATCCGACAGTGACAGTTCACAAGGATATGCATGAATGAATTGGTATTGAGACGATTTAATGTCCAATGGACAAATGGCCCACAGTATTACCAGGTATAATGCTGTGTGAACAATGGGAAATAGTCGATAACTGGAAATCCGGATATCGAGGGACTGAAGTTGATCGGCTAATTGTGACTGTTTGTTCTTGACTGAATAGAAGTCTAACTCAAGAGATTCTATTGTTTCATTATACTTTAGTGTGATTATTGGGAATTGTTTGGGGAGATGTGGTTAATAGGGTGCATTCTTTCACGCGGCGATTGGTGGGCAGTTTTGTCAACGTGCTCCTGGTCATCACGTAAGTCCAATTTCGGAGAAATATACAATTCATCACTAAACAATTTTCAATCGGACTAACTGATTTTTTTTCTTTTTAATAACACCTGCAGGAAATGAAAGAGGCGAGCACTGTAAGTGTGGTAAACTTTTCGAATATCCTGAGTTGTAAATTAGTTCTGCTATTTCAACAAATATTTTTCTCTCACTGAGTATCAGCTTTTTATTGTTAATAATGTCGGAGTACTAACTGATGTTTGTTTCCGAAGTCATTCGAAAAGGTCCTCGTCCAGAGTCTTCACAACGAGCTGACGCCCTCCTTAACCGAGATTCTGAGCAATGTGCCACGATGGCGATTGATCCAGACAGCCCTTCCCTACATTCTCCATTCGGCGGCCAATCTTCTGCACAACAGGTGTCCATGTCGATGAAATTTTTCGAGCTGCAGCTGTTGCATTTATCGCAAAAGTGTGGTTTTGGTAATGGGTTTTATCGTTGACTATTGCAGGAAGGATGTGCAGAATATTGGACCGATGGAGACAACTCTGCTCTACATTTTACATTGGTTTCTACTTGATGCTGCTGAGGAATGTGCAGAGAGTGATTCCGACATGGGAACTCATAATAATCCATTCTATTACCTTTATTCTGTACCTACCATCACGGTAATTATCGTTTTCGTATTACATTGATGAGGTTTTTGGCGGCTTTTAGAACTAGAATTGTCGCAAGGGAGGATTGTGGCACGGTACCTCAAGAAATGCGCTTTTTGTAATCAAATGAGTCGATCAGAGAAATCAATTTGTCAATCAATATTCAGTAAGAAATAACCAAACGCGACGTGAAACTTGATTTTTTTCAGTGTAGTTTCACATGAGAAAAAAATCTCTCGAGTGATTTATCTTTTTTTGTAACTTAAATGTGATCTAAGTACATTCACGTTTCGTAAATCATTTGAAATATGAATTCAAATGTCACAGCGGTCTCTGTTCGTAATAAAATTAAAATTAAAAATAGAAATAACTTTTATCAACGAACTCTCAGCAAAATTCACCACCTAATTCTTCTCGCAGACAGACACTTATTTTCAAATCGATCTTCCAGCTCTTTGTATACCTTTTCGCACCACTCAGCAATCACCTCAAAGACATCGACTTCAAAACAAATTTGCGACTGGAGAATGGTGTCAAAATCTGGCAGCCAATGAGTGAATACAGGCACCCCGAGAGTTCGTGTTTCACTGCTCACTGTAGGCCTAAGCCAAGATCCATTTGGTGGAATTCCTCGAGGATGGGTAGACAGCAGGCCCCAAGCGATATTTTCGTAGGCACCCGGAAGCAGAAGAGTGAAGATTTTCGAGAGCCTGACAGCCCCCCGAGCCAAACTGTCAGCATATGTTTTTCAGATCAGAATGTTGCATCGTGTACGAAAGGAGAGGAGGAGACCAACTGGGTGTCTTCGCCGAAAGATACGGTTTTTCCTGAGACAATACCGGAGGAGAGCTCCAGCACTGAGGACGAGCATGTAGTGATATTCAGGCTTCCGTCCCTCACCGAATCCGAAAAAGCTATGGATGGTGTTAAAGAAGTTTTTACGATATTCTCGGTGAGAGAGCTTATACGAAATGACAGTCCCTTTTGGGCGAAAGCATGGTAGAAAAGTAACTCATTTTACTCTGATTTTATCAGGAGGGTGCGAGTATTTTTCACGTAGCGATGGGCAGATCGAGTAGTTCGTCAAAATCAACAGTTACAATTGAGCAAATAACAACTAGCTCTGGAGGGGATAATCAGTCAGACGGGAGGACTACATTAAAACTGGGGTAATTATTGTTTACTTAAAGAATTTCAATTTTTCGGTTACAGAGTGGTGCAGTATTTAAGGACCAACAATATTAAAATGTTTGTTATCCTTTAACGCAGTTTGCACGACAAAACGAAAGAACATAAAGAAGATAAGGATCGAGATTCGGCTAAGGACAGCTCGAAATCTAAAAGTGTACCCACAGGACCCCGAGAGCCAACGTCTCCAGAGACCCCAGTCCAGTCAAAGTCTCAGGGGCCACCAGCGGACGTTCGTGCAGCTACATTCCTTGATGTAGCAGTGATGAGATGTCTATTTGTCTCTCAGTGGCAGGAAGAAGGGATCTACTGGGCCCTACAGTACCTTTACCAGAGGCTGAGACAAATCAACGAAGATTGTTCGCATCAACAAATGCCCAGAAGACGCAGCAATTCCCTTCCCATTCCGAAGATAGAGGTTTCTATATATCAGAGTCCAGAGAGCAAGAAGAAGGAGGACGTGAAGGGATTCATTGAAATTCCCGATGGCAGGGAGCCATCAACCATGTCCGACCTGGCCACCATCGCCGATCTTCCGTACACTGCTTCGAAGTCACAGGATGGAGAGGGTAGCCACGTGAGAAGGGCCAGTGAGAAGACCAAGAAGAGGATGAAGATGGCAGATCTCAAGGCCTTTGTCGAAACCAAGTTGCTTTCTAAATCGGAGAAAGCGTTGGAGAAGATTGGCCAGGACGAGCCTAAGGATCTAATCGATCAGGTAATATGTGTAATCATTAATCGATAAACAATTTTGATATAAGCAGATGGAAAATAACTGAGAAGATCTTCTGACTTAATCGTTGTATTTTTTTTGTTCAGCAACACGAAACTCATAGAAGTCTCGATACGGGGGATGATCACCTGGTGAGACAAGCATCAACTTCATCCAGGATTTTTGAAGAACGTGACATTGATCGCATGCAGTACCCGTCGAACTTGATAAAGGGGAAGAGCATGCCAAGCCTTAGGTATGTAAGACTTGCATAATTCATTCGATTTTTCCCATCTCTTTATATTTTCGTTTCATTCTTGATTGGTACCTAGTTATTTATCTGTAATATCATAGTTTTAGTAAAGAAGTTTTAAAGATGATTATTCAAACGATTTTCGAGTCTACGATTGAATTTTTCCATGGTTGAGGCATACACAATTGGGTTAAAGGCGTAATTCCTTGATAACTAATGAATATTTTCATATACTGCGCTATTAACCTTTATTTATACATAAATCAAGATTGATTAATTCGTATGAACAGTGCGTAACTTCTATCTATGTGTCTGTCTCTTTTCTCTATCTCGTTCGTCCCCTTTCACCTCGAAAACTCAGCTGCTTGATTAACGAACTCGCCGCGGGTGGGTAAGTAATCACATTGAAATCATCAGCGAAGCCAATAATCTTATGATTTATCATTTATCATCGAGAATATCCCCGTCAGTCATTACTTATCAGCATAAATGACTATTTTGATTAGAACAGGATTCATAAAAAACAAAAATTCAGACACCAACTCGGATATCCTCGAATGAACTTTCACTGCTTCCTTGATTGCCTTTTACTTACGACTTCACTCTAGATGCACGCACTAGTTGAGCCTCTACATTTAGCAAAAACTAAAATCAGATAATAAAAAAGAAGCGGAATATAAACCCCTAGAAAAGCACAAATCACAACACTGAATGTACCGAACGGTTATGATGAGAAGTGGAAAATTCACGATATATTCAGACAACCATCAGCAGCCTCACGAATGCCTATAGTTTATGGCTCCGAAGATTATTAGCTTTAGGATTATAGAAAACTCGTAAAAGAGCATTAGTTGCTTGACCGCTAACAGATTAGGAACGGAATGGCATGAGCAACCGAGATTTATAAGAAATAATTACTAATTATGTTTTTCTGATTATTCAGTTACATCGGTGATACCAAAGTTGAGAGGAAGCAGGGGAGACTTTATAGTCAATCATGTACAGCACAAAATCCAATAATCACTGTGACCGAACACACACCAACCCCTTCACCAGATTATTTGAAACGTCAAGTAAGATATTTCTACCAAAATTAGTAGACATCCCTTGAAGTAGCATCGGAGATCTCTAAAATGATTTTTTTCATAATTCAGGGGTCAATAGACAGTCAATTGGATGCAATAAGCATCCACGGTAGTAGATTAAGTTCCGAGAGGAAACCAAGCCTGACGAGATCGCAGACTGACTCCAACATCACGTACACTGGCGACGAAATTCCTGAAGCGCCAGGATCTGCGTGTTACATCACGAAAACCGGAGATATCGATCTCCAAGTGCTGCTGAAGGTAGTCCTCCTGATATTTCACCCATTGATGATTTCAAACAATTTCAGAACGACTAAAGATTGAAAATTTTTCAGGCTGTCCATTCAGTTTCTCTTCGAGACACCATGTGCTGCACCCTTAGAGTCTGCGAGAGCATTCTCAGTCTCATTGAGCTTCTGATTGAGATAGGAGTCTTGAAGGCCTGCCTCAGGGATGAAACTGGCAGCAATGCGGGCTCAGGCAATGATGAGAAAGCAGAAACAGCCAGCAGAAAACATGATTCACCAGTGAATGAGCAGGACCCTCGCAATGACATCGATGGGCGCAACTGGAATGCTCACGCATTGATGATGAATGCAGTTCTCAGAGTGATCAAGCACTTGGGGTGTACCCACGGCTGTGGAGATGGAATTCGTGGGCCTCAGGCTGATTTCTATAGGTCCCAGGCCCAGACAATCCTCACTAAATTGAATTGTGCCAGCTCAAGATTGTTTTCGAGATGGTTACGTAATATGGTGCGCGAACAACCGATCACAGAGATCTTGGAGGTTTTCCATGCATACGTGGGCTTCTGCATTGATCCAAGTTCGTTATTATCACCTCTTAGTGAGTAATTTGAGCTCACTGATTATAATTGGGGCTCAAGAGTTCAAACATGTTCTGGTGGGACGTACAGGGGTTTAGTAACATGCTCAGCTGATGCAAATAGCAACTGTGAGAGCTTTCAATGACAACTTTTAGTCTCTAACTTGATATATATATATAGTTATCAAATTTTTCTTAGCCGTTAAACTTTGGAGATTCATTCCCCAATCTTTAGGTAAAAGTGAAAGCACGTCGCAAGTGCTGTCCCATTAGGATATTCTTAATAGAAGATTCCGATTGTTAATCAATTTGGATGTTTGGCTTTTAGATCTTAAACGAAGTGCCAATAAGTCCCCGGAGGTACAGCCACAGGCTGGTTATGCCACAAATTTTGGAGCTGGTTTGGGTGCTGGGACACCCCTGGGAGTTCCATCGACGTCGGTATGTGTCTCCATAAGATTTTTCCAACTCTGAATTATGAGACATTTTAAAATGTGATAAAGCTTCAATCATTTGATTCTCCAGGTAGCAGCAACGGCTTCGGCATTAGCCTCAGCCACAGCTGCGTCAGCAACTGCCTCCTATGGAGGCGTAGGATACTCGTCAAGAAGTATAGAAAACAAAATGTTAGCATGTATATTCAAAACACTAGTAACCCGTTTCGTCACAAACTCAAAGGAACTCAAAACCCAGGAGAATATTTCTATTTACTGCGACATAAAGCAGTTTGTAACGTATGTCAAAGAGATGCATGGTGGAGTGTTTCGTCGGGTGGCTCTGAGTGGCATTCTAGATGCATCAGACAGGCCTAACAAAAGGTGCAATAGTAATCTAAGGACTACAAGGGTAATTAGACACATTCATCAATCGGATTATGATGATAATGCTGATTTGGCGGGGGAGGCTTGCTGTGTGGATGAGAGGGGGGCTAGGAAATTTCTCTTCAAAAAACGCAGTACATCGTCCACCTGTGCGGTATGTTGAGGCAATCTAATTTCTTAATTTATAAATAATTTTGATCGGACTCATTATTACGTTTTACGTTTAGCAATCTGATGCTTTCGGATTGCAGAGTCTGCTGGAGACTGAGCTGAGTGAAGAGACTGTTAAAGCTAGTCAGAGTCCCCTTGGAAATTTGCGAAAAAAACATCATATGCTGACGCCTAGACAGAGTGAACGGAATTTGGGACTTGGGGAGGCTTACCTGGGAAGATCGAAAAAAACTACGAGATTTCAGATGGGGGGAATAGGTAGGACGTGGGCAAGATGCAGTACTCCTTATCTGGATGTTGGTGATAATATTTCTTTTTATTTTTAGTCAATTGGTTTAGGAGAGAATATGGTAGAACAGATTCTACAGATAGTCATGAAAGTAGTGAGTCACCGACGGAAGGAAGTTTTGGGAGACAGCCCAGTATACGTCGAGGGCATTATCGAGTCACTCGTCCAGTGCGAGGGTAAATACTTGACTTATCAACAATTGCTCGAGCATCAAAGAATATTGTTGTATTATTTCAGAGTCGGTCAAACTTTGCAAAGAGCGAAACGAAGAATGGAGGATCAGCTCGTTAAAATTGGCCTCACGAAGAGGAGTAAGAAAGAGAGTATGGAAGAGGTTCCTAGAAATTGTAAGTAGTCACTCAGTTAGTTGATTGATTTATCGGTAGAATACTTCATTTTGCTCTCTTCATTGCAGATTTTAGTAGAAGAAATTCGATGGATCTCGGTGATTCCTGCCGTGAATCTGAGTTTGTGGTTCTCAAAGAACGTCGTCTAGTTCCTAGATCAGCTGTCTACGAAGGCATGCGGAGATTCTCATTTTTACTGGAAACCTGTCAGCCCGGAGCTGTACCAGATCATCACTTGATAGCAGCAATACTTGATCTTCCGTACGCCCCGGTGGTGTCGAGAGCTTCATTACTCCTCGAGTGTGCACATCTCGTGCATCAGTGCAATAAAGGCCACTGGCCGACGTGGATGAAAATAAATCTTCCGGTTTTCAGGCCTTCGGTTCCGATGGGCAGTAGAAACGTACCGACTGGGGTCAGACGGACTCATATACTCCAGAGAGCAGCTGGCAAACTTTTTTATCAGTGGGCGGAGGTAAATCTGGGACTTCATCGAATAGTTTCACAGTGAATTTGGGGAAATAACAGTTTAATTTTTGTGATGATTATCTAGGCAATTGGCGCGAGACTAGAGGAATTTCTGAATGAGGATAAACAAAATGTAGATCATGTCGTTGCCATGATGTCGGACGAGACGAAGCAGAGAGAATTGGTAGTCGAAGATGAAGAGGAAGATTTTTTAGATGAAGGTGAGACGTCTTATAGCAACAATTTTAATGTCTTTCAACTCATCCAGTTTTCATGGCCGAGAGAAAATATAAAATTATTGAAGTGCTTATAAAGTGTTCAAGTGCAGGAAAAAATCAGGAAAAACATAAATACAGAGTTTTTATGACGTTGAAAAACTTGTCCCATTAAAAATTACTACGTCAAATCATCAAAAGTGAATTTCACCTCGTGAATGTTGGGTCGTAAAAAATAACGTTTGAAAGTTTCTCGATTATTATAGTGACATTACAATTTTAAACTGCATTCTCTCAGCATGGACTAATATAAAAATCTTTTAGCAAGTATAAACACCTATGGATCCCAGTGTCCTGTCGCCCTGCGTATGGTCGCCTGCATTCTCCTTCTGGAGATAACAGCATTTCTCCGTGAAACCTATCAAACCCTGCCGAAATCCAGTCGTCTCTCCACCAAGGATCGTCCACCACCCTGGGAGAGGATGTACTCCCGTGATGCTAATCGTCGTTGGAGCATGGCCCTGTCATCGATGGGACACTCACAGACATCAGCTCAGAGTCTTCAATCGATCGCCGGCGATCGTGAGACTGGTGAGTTGAGGGAGTCTATCGAGAAAGGCCATTGGAATTGTGCAAATCCCATCATCAATCATCAAACATCTGACTCAATCGCCCTCGACTTTCGTTCAGAACGAAAGATCAGCTTTGTGCTTCATGAGCCCGACAACGAGTCCGAGGGCAGCAGTAAATCAACGGTGACAATACAGGGGGAAGAGGCTTTTGATCGAGAAAAGAAGAAAGTCCAGCCGCAGACTGCCAGGCCCTTTTTACTGAGACGTGGTACAGCTGGAAATACAGGATCATTCAAAAGACGTAGTTTAAAGTTACGTCGGGGTACTAAGGAAGGCAAAGATATGGAGTGTGAAGCTTGTAAGTTTTGTCATTGTTGTTGTCTGGGGGTGGTGAAAATTAAGTGTGCTATTTTTTTTCGTGCTCATTCAATTACTCGTCGATAACTGTTTCATCATCATTCAATCATTTGCGCACTTCATTTTCCTCCCTGTAGCCTCTTTGGTGCTTGTAGTTGATGTATCGCACACGTTATTTGTTATTCTGTAGAACCGAGTATGCAATGAATCACTGAAATTTCATTCCAGATATCTTGTCTTGGTCTTGATATGTCCACTTGAACTTTCCCAGGGTTATTTACAAATTATTTGCATTCCTGCTATGCACATAAATTCAGCTTTAGTTAATAATAAATTTTAATTTTACATTCCGTGCAATTTGAATAGACCCAAGATAAACAAACTCTTCTGCGTTGAAATTTCAATAGATTCGAGAGAATTTCGTCGATAGTATTCCCAGAGATAATGATTTCTACCGTTTGTTCACTTCTATTGAGTTGTTCGATCGATAGATGCTGTGAGACGGACTGATTCCATCCAATCAAAACGAAAAGTCAGTTCGTTGTCGGACCGCAGTGACACATCCGAGCCGGGATATTGTGGCGAAGTAAGTGGTGAAGAGTCACCTGGCATTCTTAGTGATGATCAGCCACCAGAGAGCCCAAGTGATTCCAACGACACTGACGAAACCAATAGGAACTTTCCCTGGATGAGGGTGCTTGCACAGACTGCAAGTTCTTTCAACTTTTACTGTTCACATCAGAACTTTTGCCATCCTTACTGTCATCGCAGGCAAATCAGGGCCTGTGGAAGGCTCATCAAGTCTGTGAGAAAGGTTTACGGGGAGGCGTTTGGAGTTATCAACGGAACAGGCACCTTTGATTTCGATTCGGATAAGAAGGACGATGGGAAGAAGGACAAGAGAGGAAGAAAAGTGTCTGATCAAACTAGTGCGCAGGTTTCACCGGTTCGCAGAAAAGACAGCGTTGGAAGGAAGTTCAAGTAAGTGATGCAATAATCCCTTGAATCTAATTCAAAATCCAATAATGTTTTACTTTTAGAGTTGAACGGTGATGACTTAATTTTAGCTTCATTCTCTCTGATATTACTGGAGGGTTTACAGGCATATTATTACCGGAATTATTGATTAAATTTTGCCGTTCCGAATAAGATAGCTGAAATAATTTTCATTATTCAATTATCAGGGGAGGGTAAAAATAATTTTATGTGAAATATAGATGGAATGATTTTGAATATGAATCTTCTTTAATTTTTGATATGATTTAATTGACTGGTGTGATGATTGAAAGCGGTTTAAGTAATTGTTTGCAATAAGCTGTCGAAGAAACTTGGATATCTTTATTTCATCTGAACACGATTCTCCCACAAAGACATCTCGTGACAGCTTTACTCCGTTTGCTTTCATATTTTTGTTAGGGGTAGGAAACAGCCTGACGTGCGTGACCCGTTGAATTAACAGAGTGTCGAGCGTTCGACATTGTTGTCATGACCCTTAATACCAATGAATCTTAGGTGATTATTTTTGAAAGGGTATTCATGCCACTCGTGTATTATCCTACGGATTTTTCCCCCGGGTTGTATAACTAGTATTTGTAAGCTCCTTGGAATGAGGCCCCATATACCCTCTTCTCCCTTGTGTAACAAAAACTACGAGGATGCCCATTCCCTCTCAGAATTGACAAAAGTCTGGAGGGCTCCCAGTCGGGTCGCCTCACTGGTGGCAATCGAGATTCCTCGAAGGACCTGGATCAGGACTCGGACCGTGGCCGGGACTCTTTCAAAAAATTCTCTTCGGAAGATGACGACGAGCCAAATCATGAGCCACCAGCCATCCTCAAATACATAAAGATGCAGGTCAAGGATGCATTCCATGCACCCCTGGCAACTCTCGTCAAAGGTGCAGTGGTTATGCCTGACGATCTCTTTGCAGAGGTTCTCTCAGTCGCCTGGGAGCTCCTCCTTGAGCCAAATCAGGAAGTGGCTGCCTCTGCAGCATCCCTATTCATAGTCTCCGCAGTACGCGCTCCAACCCAAGCCAGCGATATAATGCACCAGGGTCTCCAGCACACGTCCCCAGCCATTCGCATAAATGCCATTCTTCGATTTCAAGTCCTGTGGAAACTCAGGTATCAGGTCTGGCCAAGGATGGAAGAAATGGCCCACCTGACCTTCAAAGTTCCGCCTCCTGGCATTGAGTTCACCCTTCCCTCACCGAAAATCGGAATAGAGTCCCTCCCAGTGGTCGACCCACCCTGGATGCCCCAGGGAAAAACCAAAGTGGAAGAAGTCACGATCAATCAAGAGCGTCATAGATCCGTCGTAACAGCGACTAAAACTCGAAAGAAACAGCAGACGGAGGCGATAAAGAAAGCTCTTCAAGAGCAGGACGATAAGAAGCGCGAGGAACGGGAGAGCTTTCTCATAACAACGATTCCTATAACAGTCCAGGCAGCATATGAGCCCAGCCCCGTTGGAGACGATCATGAGGATATGGACGATGACGCGGGGGATGCTGTCCCTCGCAACACGTCACATCACGGCCAATCAGCATTGTCCTTGTTCCCTTCGTCTCTGTGCTCAGCCATTGTTCAAATAATTAATCTTCTCGATGACGCTGCTGTCTCCGACGATGGAAATTCCGTTTACGAAGTAGCTTATCAGGTGATATGGAGCTGTCTCGTTGAGGACAGTGCCCTCTTCTTGCGATACGTCCTCGAGAGACTCACAAGGGATAAACAGGAGTTGATGTTCAAGATCCTGAGGCATTTGATAAGATTTGTACCCAAGCTGCCGCAACAAGCGGCCTTTGCCCTTTACAATTATATCATCGGTTATGTGATGTTCTATGTGAGATCGCCGCATGAAGAGGGACAAAAGCTCATTGGAACCGCGTTATCAATTCTTTGGATGGTGGTGCACAGTGTTCACGGGATTATGTTTAAGGATTTGAAGCAAATATTGAGGAAGGAGCAGTGTGATGCCTCCATCTTATTGACAGCTAATGTTCCATCAGCGAAGAAGATCATTGTGCATGGGCCACAGGATCCCGATGCGGGGGGCATTCCATCTCAATTTCCTGTGCAGGAGGACACGCAGTTCTGTCAGATTCTCAGGGAGAGCCTGGATTTCTTCGGAATAGAGGAGCTGAAGCATAAGGAGTACTTTCTTGTTGATTATAAAACACGTGAGTTACTTAAGATTTAAATTATTTTATTTGGATATTGTGGAGAAGCTCCAGGGGAAACATTATGAAGTGCTGTATTTCAATGGAACACTTGAGGTGGTATGGAAGAAGTGGGGTTTTAAAGTGGATGAAAAGTTTTTGAATTGTATGTTGAGATGTGGAAGAGATGAAAGGGGCGACCAACGGATATTTGGGGGCTGCGTAATGATAAAGTTTTCGCCCCCTGGAGTTTCTGGAAATATATGATTCTGGAGAGTAGAGAGTGCAGCGAGAAAATGTAAAATTAAAAATAATCCTTAGAGATGAATAATATCTAAAAGATTCATTTTTCACGCCCTAATGTCGTATTTTGTTTTAACAACTAAAATAGTGAAATGTGCTTAAAATAGGTCGACATTCTGAATTGGCGAAATCATCAAAATGACGCTAGTCCAATTGATTTTTTTACAGATCAAATTCATAATCCTTCATCCTACGTACGTGATTACTATTTTTTCAAGAGATCACAGTATCCACAACTCGAGCTTGTCCATATGAAACCAGAAGATGCCTTCAATGCCCTACAGAGGCAGGAGTTAGTTCACAAATTCGTTGAAATTGGAAAAACATTGCTTACGTGGGCTATTTTAAAAAATGTCGATATGGTAGTTCAGAGAGTCGTATTTTTGCACGAGGAACTTATGAAGTTACCATCCTTTCCGAGAAAAGCACTCGAGGCAGATCTTGATTTATACAAGGGTGGTGAAATTGGAAGAGTAAGTATTCCACGTCAATTTATCTTTCGCTAACTTCATATAAAAATTATTTCTATTGAAACTTGAAGACTTGACGCTCTTCCTCAGGAATTACTGGGATTGGATGTAATGCACAAGTTTATGTGGGTACGTCTGATCGCCCGAATGTTCGAGGCCATGGCCGGTAATTTTGCCTATTCCGGTGATATTCATCTATTTCTCAATGTATTGAATGGAGCCCTCGTGCTACACAGCGAAGACTCGTGTATCCTTCGTTACGTCGTGGCGACGTACATTAACGCAGCGCACAATTTCAAAAACATATTTTCAACGAACGGTTATTTACTGATAATGCCATCGCTATTGCAATTATACGCAACACATCAAACGAATAAACTTGTTACTACTACTGTAGAGTATGCTGTTAAGCAGTTTTACATGATGAATCGTAAGCCGTTTATCCTACAGATGTTTGGGAGTGTTTCCACTATTTTGGATACTGATGAGACAAGTCCTCACGGAGAGGCGCACAAGGTACATCATTTTTTTTTCTGATTCACATTATTCTGCAAACTTTCATGAATAACAGACTATAAAATAAAATAGAAATTAGAGAGGGTTTCCGCGTTCTCACTCTCTCTCTTTCTCCCTTGAAATTTCCACAGTCCACCCAACTTTTCCGCAGCCCTCCAAATCTGTCCCTTATCCCCCCTTTCAACCTCAAACATCTCCTAAACCGACTTATCTCCTCATTCACCTCATCGAAAATTACAATTGAATTTCCCATCTTAAATAATTTCAAAGCCAATCAAACATTAAACTTTTCCACAGGTACCCTCGACGTGTCTCTTCAACTTGTTATTGAGTTTAGAAACTCCATCACCAGATCCCCTTAACATCGGTGAACTTGTGAAAGAAGAAAAACCTCTGAAAGCCATTGATTTTTGTTACCACGATGAGAACGAGATGGTCACCGTACTGGACTGCATATCCCTCTGCGTCATGGTGATAGCGTATGCAGCTGATTCCACAAGGGGTCAGCAGATGTTGATAATTTTGGAGGCAATATTGCCCTGTTATGTTCAGCAAATTCAATCGCCCACGTACAATCGAGAAGGAAAGACGGAGAAGGAGATCATAAATCAGTTGGCAATAGCTGTTCGAACACTTGTGAATAATTCTGAAACCTTGACTAAGTACTACAATGGGCCACAGAAGTTGAGCCCTGAGCACAAAGGGTCAAGTCAGAGGAACTATGGAAAGGGCCCCTACTCACCAGGTTTTGATTTTGAAGAGGAGACGCACACGACGAAGTACCTAGAGCACACAAAAGCCAGAAATCTTTACGATCGAGATAATGAAGACTCTGAGACCTCTCACAAGAACGAGTTCCGGAGGCCCAGGGACACCCTTCTCAACATGGTGGGGGAGTTTGTGGCAAGGTGCTCGGTACGACTGGTGGAACTGAACAAGAAATCTCAGGACGGAAAGATGATAGAGCTCCTGGACTCCAAGTGCCACGTGAGACTAGCGGATATAGCGCACAGTCTTCTGAAAATATCTCCTTACGATCCTGACACCATGGGGTGCAGAGGTCTGCGACGGTACATGAATGACCTTCTGCCGTCGACGGAGTGGTCCAACGATGACATGAGGCCGGCCCTCACAGTGATCTTGAGAAGACTGGACAAAACCTTCAGCAAGATCTACAAGAAAGCTTCTGTAAGAAGAAACACCGATTGGGAGGCGGCGAGTGATCTGCTGAGAGGTGTCTACGAAACTCTCTCGAAGTACCCTTACATCGCACACTTCCAGTATCTGAAGACCCTTCTGGCGACCTGTCAGGCCCTCATCGTTGGCGACATGGGCCAAGTGGAAGTCACATCAGCAGCAAGTGCAGCACTCATGAGCAAGATTCCTCCACAGCACTTCTGCTCAACTGTCCTACGATTGATCGCCCTTCACGTTATTTCTTTGGGTGAAGGCTACACCTTGGAAAATGTCTGCGGTGGTAATTCAATGTTCGCTTCTCAGATCAGAACTGAGAATGTACTATTGAATCTTCTGATACCTCTCTTCTTGCGTGTGGGAACTGGAAGGAAAGATGTTCCGAAGCTGAGACAGGCTGACCTGAAATTCGCTCTCGTCGCTGTTCTCAATACTCTGTGGCCTACTAGCACAAAAATAGCACCTCTCACCGCCCAAAATTTGAAAGCAACAGCGGATTTGCGTGCTGGTAGTCTAACTTTCACAGCTAGAGATCCGAAGACTTCCACCAAGTTATCCCTGTCGCTTTATCGAGTGGCCTTTTTAGCCCTGAAGATCATGACCATTTGCTTTGAGGCCGAGATGAGGACCGAGTGGACCAAAATCTTGAGGACAATGCGACAGCTGAATAGGAGAAATGAAGCCTCCGTTCACTTGTGGAATTTTCTGGAATTTGTTGTCACACACAGGACAGCTCTGTTCATCCAGATGCTCCCATTCATCGTCCATAAAATAGGACAGCCACCGATTTCCGAGCATGAACGTAATATGCAAAGCTCCATCAGGGCAAAGATCAATGGGGAGACTGCAGTATTTCCCAAGTCACGTGGCACCTTGTTGGGCGATTTACTGCACGAGTTGAGAGACTTGAAGGAGGAGATTGAGGATCGGAAGTTCGATGAGATGCAGCCGGAGCCGAAGAGAAGTGTTGTGGATATGCATCCTAATGCGCCAAATGTCAATGACGGACAGCCAAGAACGCAGAGGCCGTCTTTGCTAATTGATCTGTTGACTGGGGATCTTGGCTCGAGGGTGCACATCAATAGGACACCTGCGGAGACGCCAGGCTCACACTCAACGACCCTTCAATCACTTCCACCGTCTGTCCATCATTCCGTCAATTCGAGTAGTACTACCAAATCTTCTGTACAGAGTCACGCATCGCCGGGTCCAGGCAATGGGGCTCCTGTTCCGAGAGGTACGTCATTTTAATAATTACGTACTGTTTTATACCGATAATAACGTGTAAAAGTTGACCGGAAATTGGACATCGATTCGTGAACGTGGCATTTCTTTTCTTGTTTAAATGCTGAATGTTCGGTAGATTTGAAATTTTGAAAATCATTTAAATTATCTTTAGTAACAATTTGAGTCTCGCGAATTGTCGTATTTAGGGAATAGGGTCCTCTATAAATATTTAATGCTCGTCCATACTTTTCCTATTGATGAAGAGCATTTACAGTTGTGTAATTGTTCATCCTAGGGTCGGTATCTAGTGCAAGCTGTGGCTCCTCCACCATCAAAGAAGGCGCCGAACTATCAACTGGAGATAATCAGACTGAGCAGACCGCAGTACCAGGTACTATTGCTTGATATCGCAGTAATTCTTTAATTAATTTAATTTCATTAACCGTGAAGAGAATACAGTCTTCAGGCAGTTTATCGTGTTTTATCGAGTTATGTGTGTTGGTTATTTTATTAGCGTTTCGTCTAATACGTAAGTTGAACGTGCGTGCAATGATAATTATTTAATTCACGATATGAATGGCGAGATGCAATAGTTTCAAATTTCCATCTCCATTGAATAACGAGTGGAATAATTGCAAGGATAATTGATTAGTCAATATTGACAACTCTCCTGTCTCTCGGTTTTTGTATCGTGAAGGCTGTCGCATAATTAATACTGACCGATAATTGATGCAATTACTATTGATGCGTGGTGAGATCGATATTCGCGATATAAAACTGGCACGATCTGCCCTACACTATCTACCACAGTTGGATCGAGCCATTGTCTATAAAAAAATATCAACAAATTATCGAAATTAATATTCCGTGAGATTGAAAAAGTCAATGAATGCGGGAGATAATCAGTCGCACCATTCGCGTATCGTTTTTGTGCTTTATTATCGTCGCTTTAGTCGTTTTAATTAAAGTTGCTCTACCCCTAAAGAGTTTGAGGGGTTTACTATTCAATTCAAAAATGTTTTTCATAGTGTAAATAATTCCCACTGTAGAAAAAATATCATTTTTACAAATTACACTTTGTGAAGACGCTTAGTGATTCGTATCGTACGGGTAGGGCTACTTTGACACATAAAAGACCGGGGGGGATTGAGTTATTCGTGACGAAGAGATTCAACGACGCAATGAGAAAACAAGATTGAACGTTTTAACTCTGTAAAATTTTTCTATTACAATATTGATGACTGTAATGTGTCAGCGTCTCTTCGTGTCGTACGATTGACACACTGATCATTACGTTGCTTCCAATGCTAGCTAGGGAATGGAGGTAAGCCGAGTATAAAATGCCAGTAATAAATTTTCATTCTTTTATTTTATTCATTAAAAATTATATCTATTATATTATTATTCACGAGTAACATTCGTGTAATACCTTCTGCGTGTTTCTATCTTTATTGAACGCTTATTCACAAATCATCGTATTTCTTTTCACTTCTAAATAAAATAATTAAATTAAAAACCCAGCAATCTTTCAAAACCATCATTAAGCGCCTCAATTGACTATTCACTTTATTTTCTTCAGGGGCTTAAAAGTAAAGCTTTGTTCTTCCGAAAAATTTGTCCCACTCGATCTGTAGGCGCATTTAATCAATTTATTTGTGGACAGGAAGGAAATGTCTATCAAACCATGATAATCGCGAAATATTGCTCACATTCCATGTGATACATCATTGAAAATTAGAATTCAAGATCGTGATGAGAATTTCCAAAGAATTTTCCACATTGAAATTAGAGAATAGAAAAAAAATCGAGCAAGTTCCCTATTGTTCTCGTGAAACATTTATGATTTCAGTCGATTCTTTTTATTTTATATACATATCTAATCGAAATTATTTTACTTAAAAAATCTGCAAAATTTCATTTTTTACTACAATATTTTCTATTGAGACATAAATTGAGAAAATCATTGAAAGGTCAAAAAATATGGGATAAATATGCTTGTGATGACTTGGATATGCTTGACTAACGATCAGTCATTGGGGAAATGCTTCTCGCTTTTGAAAATCTTCCAACTTCTCAACTAACAAAACAATTAGCCTTTGTCTAGTTGCATTGGCAATAAATAATGAATATACATATATAGATATAAAGCCTCATCAAGTCATTTCATCCCTTGTACCTGAACTGTACACCCCCTCATTCATGCAATTTCCAATTGATATTATCTGTGACTCTCTTATACTTCACGTTAAATTTCCACCAAACTTGAATCGTAATAGCAGTATTTTAGACAATGGTAATGTCCAACAGTTGGTATTTTCCTACCCTCCCCCCCTGTCACTCTCTTGTCTATCCATTTCTTTTAAGCGTTGCGTAGAAACTCTCTGCACACTACGTACCCGCTTCGAAGGCCTTTTATTCTCAGCTTTTACTACTGCGCAATTACTCGCTGACAAAAAGTCAAATATGAAGGGAAGAGATACTTCTTTTTGCCCTTTCTACGCTCATTGTTAAATGCTCTTAACTGTGCATTACAATTTCTCATTGCTCTTTTATATTTTCGCCCTCTTCCGTGACATTTTTATTGACATTATCATTCTGACGATCATCGTCGTTAACGAGAGTACCTCAAATGATTAAATTGTTGAGGGTAAAAGCAAAGGGGACAGGGCAGAGAATTTTCTCGGAATAATTGTTGAATCGTTTGTTTTGTGACAGAGGACGATGGTGGGTTAGTTGTAAGAAGCTAGCGTGCTTAAGACGGATTGATTTATACACACCCCGGAGGAAAAATTTAACGATTTAACTATTCATAACAGTTTCAATTACGTTAAATACCAAACTTTAAAGTATAGTGGATATATTCCTGTGTTCTACTATTAATTATAAGACAAACTATGTTATTATAGCAAATAGTAATGTGATAGTTGTTCCTTGAAATTCAACATCGATGAAAGATTCTCACGTAAAATATTTCGAATATTTTCATCATAAGTCATAACATGATAATTTGAAACAAAAAAAATGACTTAACTTTGAAAACAAAAATGTCTTAACTTTAGGCATTAGTTTTTCCAGCTAATCCACCACAAATCTCTCCCGTTTGACGCTTAAAACCGTTATAGCCTCATAATCCCTCAACTCGTAATTTTCTGACTGCACTCCGAAAAATCTCACCCTACCGTCCCTGGAAGCCACAGTTGTGCTGATCAGAGACTGGCTTTATTATGCGCATACATGAGGTTCCTTTTATGGATCCAGAACAAAGGAATTATCACGAAATTTGCATCGCAAACGGATGTCAGTTCAAAATGGGAATAGCAGATGACGGGAATTATCAGCGATGATCGTAAACGTCATTGTCATCGTGTACTAGATGTTCGATGTGGCATGTTTCAGATAGATCCCAATCATCATCTACTGCTAGTGATGAACGTAATCATGTTAAACATCATGTTAACTTACAACATCAAAAGACCTCTAAACTGCGCTTTGTCTCTTCCGTAGAGTATAGGCACATTTCAGGTAAATCCCCTAGGAAAGATCAAGACCTGAATTCCCGTCTAGTTATAGTCGCATCCTAGATGACCATAGGATCTATGAAAATGGTTATCGTTTATGGAATTCGCATGAAGTACGAAATTAGATGTTCGATCAATTAATCTGTAGGATAGACACCGCGCATGTGCTAGATTAAATAAAACTTTTTCTCTCCAAGATTAAAGATTCCGCGAACGTGCGAAGAATGCCTGAATTCATTATCATCTACTTAATTATCCCGGAAACACCGGGAGTGCATGAAATTAACTGAATTAGTTGAGGGTGATTAATTAACCTGATGAATGGAGTTAACGTGGATGAAAGTAACTGGTAATCGTCATTAGGAGAAATTGTGACGAGCCAACTGAGCCCCAACAGTCCAGCGGAGGACAGCTCCGGCGAGTCCCGATTAGACAGGCCTCGTTTGCAGCGTTCGATGGGCCAAAGCAAGAGGACCTTTCGTTTGCGAAAAAGTCGAAAGAGTCATATTGAGGTAACAATATAATAATTGAGAATAATTTAAAAATCAGGAAATTAAAATCATTCATCAATCTGCGCTCATGCTTACCCTTAATATTCTCTTCTGCAAACACCCTTTGATTGAATTCCTCTCACGATAGGTGCCCCATTTGAAACTGGAGTATCAACAAGGTTCGTCATCGTCTATCCCAGCGACGTCGCAGACCCCTCCAGCCTCAGCTGTGGAGTCCACTACGTTCAGTCTTCCCATTGACACTTCATCCTTCCGGTCACGGCGTAGTTGCTCAGTTCGTTTGGGCGATGGTGATCACATCACTAGCCTAAGCCCAGTGGACCAACAGTATCTCCATTACCATCAACAGACACACCACTACCTCCATCCTCAATCGGACATCTCCTGGGATGACGACACATCAAGCACATCAGGCTATCGTGAGTCTTACAGCATGCAGTTGGTGTCACTCGAGGGTAATAATAAATCCCCAGCGCCACCCCTGGCCTCACCCGATCTCAATGACATACCATCGACAAGCAGTACAGCAACAAATTATATGGGCTTCGATGGCAGCTCACCAGATTGTTCATTGAATGGCAGTGGTGGAGAGAAAACGACACTGTTGAATTCAAGTCAGAGAACAGCATCACAACACTCACTCATCATGGTATTTCAGGGTCAGGACGAGGACACATTGATCTAACGAATCGCTGTGGTAACGGTGTGGTGGACAAATCATCGAATTGTATCAGTGAATTTTACATCCGAAAAATTTCAACACGATGAGTATTCATACGATAATGTTTCACTAATAGTTGGTAGTATGCGAATTCGGGACCGACAGAGGCCTAAACATTTGTACGACGTGATTGTGTAAAGGTAATAATGTAAGAACACGTTTTAGATAAAGAGTTATCATCAGTTGAACAATTTTCATCATTTTTTTCATTTACAAAATTTTACATCTACCCCTTGGCCTTTGGTGTTCAAACCTCCGACGGAGACATAACTGATGAAAGTCAGTAATTACTGCTCTCATCATAAAACCAAATGAATAGAAAAGTTTTGAAATTTAAATCCCACGTGGATGAAAGCAGTGAAAATGAATTGATAATAACTTCATAATCCCTTGAATACTATAACGGATAACGGGTGCGCCCTTAGCCTTTAACCCCGGAGGTTTTAAGATATAATAGTCGGACTCCATGAAGAACAGAAGACACATCTTTTCGATTTTGTGCTATTTGATATTGAAATCCACACCTATGATTCCCACAACTACATGAAAAAACCGACTTTGGATAATGATCCATAATTTATTAATCTCCAAAATTTTAGTTTAAGTAGTAAAAACCAACGATTGTCGTATCAACGCCTGGATTCACTTTCCAGCCCTGAGTACTGCCTCGGCATATCGACACTAATATCCGCCAAGATATAGGAGGTAGCTGCGAAAAGAGCAGTGATCATATCCAGACTTCCGGTATCCTCTACAGTCATAGTATCACCATCGCTGTGATGAAACCAGAAATACCTCTCTGCATCATTCCACAGGGATGCGCCTGGTACTCCAGCGTCGATCCAACCCCCAATATCAGGCCCCGTCCCCGGGGTTCGAACCTTCAACGGAGTCATAACCGACAAAAGCCTGCGGTTATCACCCAAATCATAAAGCCAAATGAATGGAAAAGTTTTGAAATTCAAATTTCACGTAAATCAAACCAGTGAAAATAAATGAATAATAACTTCATAATCCTTTGAAGAATGCATACAACAGCAGGTGCACCATTAGCCTCTAGTCCCAAAGGTGTGAAGGTACCATAGTCAGACTCCATAACGAACTGAAGATCCGCCTCTTCGTGTTTGTGCTGCTTGATGTAGTAATCCGCACCGACAATTCCCATTTCCTCAGCCGTCCACATGATGGCCCTAAAGCATTTTAACGACACAGCACCTTACCAAGTTTATGAATTATGTATGGGCGTTCTCATACTGCCATTTTGCAGATACTACCAGAACTGGTTACACTCAAACATTATGAATGTTGAATTACCTTATAGTTCTCTTAGGACGAAGATTTAGGGCTTTTAGGAGTAACAATGAATTCCAGGATACAAAAGCACCAGCACCATCGTCCATTGCACCCTGGCCAACATCCCAACTGTCAATATGACCCGATACTACCACCGTTTTGCTTGGCTTGGTGCTGCCAACTATCTCAGTGATTACGTTTCGAGATTGCACATCCGGCAATTGATGCGCTTCCATCTTCAGCAAAATGCTGATTCTTTTTCCTGGATTGATTGAAGGATGTGAAAAGAAGCAATTGGGGCGAAATCATAGGATCGGTTGAATGAGGGATAAAGGTCAAATGGTGTCAGGGGCCAAAGAGGAGGGACAGGTGAAGCCCTCATAATGATCAGACGGTCCCGAGGGCTCATTCGATGCTTAAAATTATTTGACCTTTGTGAATATTATGATCAGTCTTCCATTAGTCATCTCCACTTAAGTTTTAGTCATTTATCGCGTCCACAAAGTACATATATAATCATCTCGTGACACTTAATGGGTTCAAATGAAGTTACTTCAACAGAATCGATTTCTGAGAAAAGCGAAGTGATTTCACGGTATTTATGAAAGTTCTCGCTTGAGATTCCTGTGCAATTCATGTCATACTCTTGGATAAGAAAATGAATAATTTGATTTTTCAAACATGACATCTAGTGATGGAACCACCATTCGTTATACTTAAGAATATCTAATTTACTAATATAAAATTCGCGAGAGTGATTTTAATGAGTAATTTCACTCACCTCGAGCTGCCAATCTCCCCAGAAATTCAGCGTCTTCAATCGTGATGCAAGCCGCGGGAATTCTCGTAATATTCATTTCATAATTCATCATTCCGGTGTGCGGTGAATAAATTGAAAATGGAGTAATTGATCTGATCAGGGTAGCAACGGCTCCGAGTTTAGCGGCTTCACTGGCACCGGAAGATCGATAGATCACAGTTTCCCCGTAAGACACGAAGTCCTGATTGTAAACTACTATTTTTCCGGGTACCTGAATTGAAAACGTAATAAAGTAGAGTTGAAGTGGTGACGGAGGAGTGCCATTTTTCACCGTCCGGGTGACATCAAGGAAGAGAGAAAAAATAAGTTCTGGGGAGATGGAAAGTTGGAGTTCACCTCGTCAGCTCGTCTTTTCAGCTCAGCGAAACTTCTAACGACAATGGCATCCGCTGTTATGCCATTATTAGGAGTTCCAACGCTGTAACCCAGTCCCAACATTCGCAGGTCTTTTTTACGGGGTGATAGGAGGGTTGCGGACTCTTTTCCTCTATTTAAAAATTCCAGAACTGATTAGAACTGTTATAATAGATAGCGTAGATGATATTTCCACTTTAAATAGGTTCGATGCAAAATTATATTTTGCTCTGAAGGGATCTGTTACCCCCCAAAGCGAATTTCTACCAATGAAGATGATTAAGATTTATCACTTGTGATCGTCAAGGATATCCCATTCAATTGAGATAATGTATAATTTTATTTATGTGTGAACAGACCTCTAGTGGACAGTAAATATTCCCTGGGGAGGATCTCGAATGCCGGTAGATATTATTTTTCATAAAAATATATTACCTGATCCACCGAGGGACTGGAGCCACCTCCCCATGGACATTTTCCAACCCTAGCGACTTTGATCTATCAAGAACATAGTCTATCGCACGCTCCAGAGTTTCAGTGCCCGTAAATCTTGGGCCAAAATCATCGACAAAGACTGCCAGCTCCTTCCACGTAGTTCCTTTGAAGCTGCCGTTTATCGCTGCATCAATAATTCTGTTGACCACGGGCTGATAATTATCGATTTCATTTATTATGTGGCTCGGGAGGACGGACACACATGAGTCCGGTTTTTTTATGATGAAGTGTGATGTCGTGTGACCAAGCACCAGGAGAAGAAAAAATTGGAAAATCATCCTGGAGGGTCGCTCTTTCTCTACCTCACTGGAACAGGCAGGTATTGAACTTAAAGGACGAGGCCAGTAAATTATCAGTGATAATGCACAATTATTGCTTGTTAGATATTGAGGGTTGACACGAGCTGATGGATAGCGCCATTATCGATTTATGATCACAGAGTCCGAATTCGTTGGAATAACTGAATTTATCAGTTTTCCTTTTGATAATAAGTTGTTCAAATGAGATAAGATTTGATGCATTAGTAGTGAATGACCGTTGAATCTATTTTGCAATCACACGGCGAGAAAAGTTGGATGAAAATTATTCTGGAAATCGTGATAAATTTGACTGTTATTAAAATAACTAGGGAATAAAATATATTTAAAGGAAGAAGCGGTTCCTGGGGGATATTTTACGATTCGTTGGAGGGAAAAAATTGTTTTGGGCGCATAAATTGTCCTGCGCATAAAAATTTTCCGTATCGGAAAAACAATTTTTTTACGGCTATCTGAAGGTTATGGGGACAAACGGAGATGAAATTGGACAGAACGCGCACAAGAAAAAATCATTCGCCTTTACACAAGCGCGATACGTGCAATTAAACAAACATTAACGTTCCTTGAAATACTTTTCGGTACAATAGAGAGTTAATTTCCGAGGGTCGCTACAGATTGCCATTACGTGGAATAATTACCGCGGGTTGATTGCGCGAAATTTATTACTCGTTTCGCAGTTTTCTCTTGTGATATAGTAAAGAAACAACAGAAATCTAGTTTTTAACTGCCCACGTGTATAACAAAACTTTGGATAAGCTCAAAAAATATTTTTAATTTTTTGCAGTTAAGATTGAGCACCGGAGAATGACACGATAATTTTTTTATTGACATACCTGCACTATCGGGAAGAATGCTCTTATCATCAAATTGTTTTCCTGCAGTGATATCTCGTGGTCAGCAGCTAAACTTGCAGCAACAACCGCGGTATGTAATGCATACAACACCGCATCAGCTTCTACAGAGGAAAAAAAAGCATAATATCCGCCCCTTCTGTGAAATCGAATCCGAGAGTTATAATTAGAACTGAACGCAGATGCTCTAAACTATCGTGAATTTGTAGCTCGTGAAATGGTCGGTTTAGTATAGAATTTCCCGGCATACATATGGATAATGGAATAGTGGTTTATGTGGATATATAGGTGTATCTGAACGCTATTTCCACCGTCTGTTACCAGCAATTGGCTCCCACCCTTTTTGAAAATGGAAATAAAAAAAAAAATCCAATGGATGAAGAACAATATTTCGTAAATGGAAGGATTACCGGGCTTTGATCATTTACCAACTGTTGATAGAGCACATCTTCTTTATCAAACGCGGGAAAGTTGAAATTGAGGGAAAACCAAGTTTGCGAGATAGTGCACCAGAAAAACCAATATGTGAAATAAAAATATTTTCCGGCATTTTAAAATGTCTGTGCGCTAATTTAAGTCGAGAGGATCTTCTCTTAGATTTGTTTTCACTGTCTCGCATGTTAATCATAGCACGCATACATTGAGAAAGCGTATCACTTGTGCCAATAATGTTTACTAGCTACAAAAAAATTACTTGGCATGCACATGTCTGACGGAAATAATTGTGTAGATTTAAGAGAATAAGAAAACAAAATTTAGAATAACAATGATGATGAATAAATATTTTCCCTTAACGTAATCTTGCCATGATACGATGTTCGAATTCAGTCAGTCCTTCATCATGGCTCTTTCTACCACTTCGGTGAATTTAGGGCCTCAATAAATCGGAAGAGAATGCACCTGTCATAAAAACCATCGTTGATGTTCATTTCTTAATGGAGTTCTTAATGTCTTGTCGTAGTGAAGGCGTGATAAATGATTAGTGGCTGAAGAGCCTCAAGTGTCTTGAATGAGGATGGATAAAACTTTCTAAACTTGGTGGCTTGTATTTCAAGACATTAAGACATGCAGTCTAGACTGTGGATTTCCCCGCGTCCTATGTAGCTCTTCACCTCTCCAAATTCCTTGATTTTGATGAGATAAAGGTGAACCAGCGCTGAATTTTGGGAGACTGCGGTAATAAATGAATTTTGAAGCCTCCATTTTCACCACTTCCGTATAATTGCAAAAAATAAAGGTGCGAAAATGCCAATTTTTTTTTCATTTTCACTATAATGAAAAGTGCACGCGCGAAAGAAAATCTTAACGTTTAAATTTTTTTTCCATTTTCCACGCACACGGTGATGGTATATTTCAAATTTATTGTCCCATTCGTTTCACCCAATTCTATTGATCTATCAATAGTGAAAGTCAACAAAACCATTTTATGAGCATGTCTTAATGGAGTTATAATGTCATGCCGCAGTGTCTTGAATTGAATAAAAAAAATGTCTTGTCGATCAATAATCTTGTTGTCAACCTTTCGAGACACTTTCCTGACTAATTCTGGGAATTAACGGGTGTTAATAGCACTAGTGTTGACCGCGTTAATCGCTGATTGATTAAAACAGGGCTCCATCAGGTCAATTTCATCAATTTCACAGCTACCTTTGTACTGGATTTTTCAGGCAGAATATTCGATCTGGTGATAGGCAACGGTCAATCGATACGGGGGAGTCCATAATGTATTTTGTGGGAGTGAAAACTTGTCAGAGGCACCGATAAATTCGACTAAATATTCATAAGAGCCCGGGCTCGTGGTAATAATGGGAATTCTGAGAATGTCATGGCAATTACTCAACGCGGAGAAGCACGATGGAAATTTTAATTACGTGGAAAAATCTGGGGATAATTAATTCCTTTTGGCGAGTAATTGGATATTTGTATGCGTGGTATTTCAGGGTTGTTTTACAATTTTCAACGTGAAAGAAATAAATTTAGATCCGCTGTAAAAGTAACGATGAATGACAAGTGTCCCAAAGGGACGTTATACATATACTTCAATAACAGAACGGTAGGATAATTTTTACTAAAAAATTCTCCCCGTTTAGTTATGCCAAGAAAAACAATACGAATATTTACAAGTTGTATTTACTTAAGCGCAACATGCGAAAATTCATTAAATCCACCGTGAAAAGACCTTAAGACACTTTGTAAGAATTTATTTTGTTTCCCAAGGAATTTAGGATAAATTCCCCAGTGCAAATTATGAGACGGCGAGGGACTCTGGCAGTTGTAATTTGCACAGCACAAACGTCCCCCCCCTGCATATATTTATTTACCCTGCTCCACTTAGAAATTTTCCCTTCCATTATTTTATCGTTCTTTTCCCCCGTTTTTTTTGTTGAAATTGCAGAGAATAAATCAATATACCGTTATGGAACAAAGTAGAATAAACATAAAAGTTTCGCCATTCCGTTCTGTTAATTCTTCATGAATTTTCATTAAATGAATTTTCGTAGCGAGTCAGAGCGTTAATATTAATTTTTCACCGATACATCGGGTTGGAAAGTTTTCAATGAGCCTTCGCTCTGGAATTTGCGGTGAAATTTTTGGGAATTAAATTTGCAGGGGTTAATTACCTCCATCAAGAGTATTGGTATGGTGTTGAGCTCTGATTCGAGTTGTGATCTCGTATATGGTATGTGCGTGATAGCAGATAAATCATTCTGGTGTTTAAACCAAAGGTGTTTAGCAATCGTTCGCAGTTACCTCAGTTGTAATTTCTCCCGAGAGCTTGTAATGCATTTCTTTAAAAATGGAATAACAATAATTCTTATTTTCACACACTCGAAATTTTACATTTCTTAAATTTTAATACCTCGAATTAGGACGTACTGAGCACACTACTGCTCCCAGTATTTTGATGGATCAAACAGTGTGTACTCCAGGATAAAAGCAAAACGAAAGGATTATTTGCCGGTTTCTCCGCGATACTTGCCTCTTGCTCTCATCTCCTCGGTGCCTGTAACTCTCGTTCAAAATCTCCAAGCTGAATACCAGGATTCTGGCTACATTCCAAAGAGTTTACCCCTCAACAATGCCATTATGCAACATTGAATTGTACTCGAGAAAAGCATCGAATTAAGCACCAACAACTCCCTCCCTCTCTCTCTCGTCTTATCTCCGGGGACTTTCGTTACATTCAAGGCGAATTCTGAGATTATTCAGGATTCCCGCGGTTGAGTGCAAATTTTGGTAAATAAATGAAGTACCCGGACTGCTTGATAAGCGATGTTGTTGATAGACATTGTCGGGAGATCAAAATCTACCGGAAATTCATTTAAGTCCAGGGATTCTGACCCTCTGGGAATCACACAGTCGGCGTAGAGCCGAAGAGGTGTAAAAGTCATACTCGTGCCCATCACTTACGCCCCTTCGGTTATACGACGTACAAAAAGCATTCATAAAAAATCTTGTGGATTTGAGAGGAGATTCTAAGGAAATTCTATTGAATTTTCTTCTTCATTTATTTTCTGTAAAAAAAATAAATAACATCTGGTCTTTCGACGGAACCAATTCGATTCAGATATTTTTTACAAAAATTCTAATTTTCACATCTGTATGAAATCATTTATGTACTGAAGTGGTTCATGGAGGGAATTCAGCTTAACTCTTGACTTAGTTTTCAAGGAATATCTGCGAATCTGTGGGGGGGAAGGAAAATTTATGTCACGACGTGTTGTATTTTTGGTAAATCTCCATCACATAAAATCTCTAAAAAATGTTATACATTTCTCTATTCTCCTTAGATGCGAAGATATGTCCTGCAGATCCAGCTAAGTCTTAAGCTGACTTACCTCCACCTACCACTTCACAAATAATTCTCATTCAAGTAAAATTCAATTCCTCTGAAAAATATTTCCCCATTGAAATCTCCATACTTCTCCCTCCATTCAAATAGATAGGAAACAAGTGTTGAATAAATAAAACCATGTCAAGTACCCTCGATAATCCCTGGCAAATACCCAATAAAATAATAAAAATCCTTCTTCAATATCAAAGCAAATGCCGGGATTTCATGAATAAAAATATCGAGTGCAGCTGAAACTGAAGAATGAATGGAACATAGCGAACTCATTAACTAATCTCATCAATCCATGAATACTGAGGGACATCCAAATGTAGTTTTTTTATTGACTCCCGGTGCAGTGAAATAATTGGTTCCTGCAATAGAATCAGCGAAAATTGACAGCGGATTTTCCCTGCTAATTTTATACGGTTTTTTCAACCGACTTTTAGTTCCATCGGTGAATATTTTTTTTTCAAATCTTATGAGTCGCTTCGCTGTGAACTTTCATCTCGTCCATTGTCAGAATTTCGCATAAATTCACAAATTGATTTTCAACCGGAATTTCATTGAAATTTATATACTTTCAAACAAATACGAAATCAATGCTAAATAAGTAAAAGAAAATAAAATACGCTCGAAGCCGCCAATAACCCGCAGTAAATATGCAATAAAATAATAAAAAAAATCTGCTCGGTATCAAAGCGCCCGCTGGAATTCCATAAATAAAAAAAATATCAAGTGCAGCTCAAAGTTAATAATAAAAGGAAAATAACCAAGCCCATGGACTAATCTCGTCAATCCATGGACACTGAGAAACACCCACCACCACCAACAGATTACGTGTGACGGAATTTATTATACCGATAAGACAGCTCACGATCGAAATCACAAGCTTTCTCAACATCACTATCAATGATAATAAAATGCCGATACAAAGTAATCTCCGAAAATCAAATAAAAAAATGAGTCGATATACGGCATTGATCGTTGGCTCGTTCGAATTGAAATGAGTTAGTGACAAACGCTCGGGGAATGGCGGCCTCAACGGGGAGAGAATCGCGGGTTTGTACAGTGAAATTAAAATGATAGTTGACACTGTTGAATGCTCCACCACTGAGCCATACACCCAATACAAAAATAATAATTTTCTCAGAGTAAAAAAAATTCGCTAGCGAGTGGAAATGCAATATTTTTTCGATTCAAATGAAAAAAAAACTAAAGTATCAAACTGACACGTGCAGGTGGATGTGTGTGTGTAGTAAACTCATGCATGATGTGGACATTGTCCGAAATTCTTGTTAACAGTGGGTGAAAGTTGGTCAGTTTATATCACCGAAGAAAATAATTTGGTATATAAAGGACAGTTGATTTTTTCACTTCACAAATTTCATGATTATATTACTGAAAATATTATTGGAATAATCAATAGTGCTGTCAACTCTATTTTTACAATATTCAATCACAATTAGAACGTCCAGTGACTCTTTTGTGTCCTGCAATTAGTTTATTTACCCTAGCCAGTTCATGTATATATTGAACAGTGAAAAGTAAATTATGTCGATTCGTTCCGCTCATCGATCGAAAGAAACTTAATTAAAAAATGATGAATAAATGAACGGAATTTAATTGACGATTTGGCTTGCGCCAATACTGTGCTGTACAGAAGAATAATTGTTACAAAGTCGAAAGTACTGGTCTAGTACAATTGCAAAATTTTCCAATTGAAAATAAAAACAACTGACGTAAACCGTGTATTTAAAAAATTGTGCCGTAAATTCGCTTGTAATGTGGGTATCAATAACTTGTGAAATGAGTCTATAAATTTTTTGTGTTTTATTTTTTCATACATTATCGCTCGTAGTAACAGGTAAAATCCAGCCATTTTTATTTTGCTGGTAGAGGCTAAAACACGATATCAGAATTGCAATTATCCCAGAAATAATTTTCATAGAATGCAAAAGAATCATTGACTTGTAGAACCCGGAATTTTATTCTCGAAAACATCACGATTTTCTACAAAAAATGTTATTGAACGTTGCAGTAATCTGTAAAATTTCAGTTAATCCATTAACAAGATATCTAATTAAAATCAGATACTTCAATACCCGGAACTGCTCACCTTCCAGCAATTAGTATTCATCCTAACCATAATTCGCACTGTATCCATGTCCGGCCATGAAAAAATTGACGGTTTTCATGCAATCAATTGTTTTTCTCAACCAAACTGGCCCAAAGACCTTGTGTCAACTTTTCATTCTATTTATCGAAAAAAATACTCCAATACTGAAATCTTGAAATGAAAAAAATGACGGTGGTACTACACAACCGAAAACCAACAATTTCAGCCAAATAAAAAAAAGCCCTTTGCAAGGGAAAATACAATATTTTTTTTTCTCGTTCCAACAATCGACAAATAAATCGTACATGTGTATGAGAACATGTGTGCATTAAGCCCATGTAAAATGTAGGCATCAGCATTTGTTCAAAACCGGTTTAGCCACTTTTGTGTTTTATTGTCGGTAGCAGTGAATAAAAGCTACCCCTTTTTATTTCGCTCGTCAAGCGAAAATCAGCGCACACGATCCATTAACGTTTGTGTGAGGGACAATCTAACTGGTCGGTCGGCAAGGGGACGTGAGAGGGGGTGAGGAGTGTGAGGTTTTTGAGGGATGGGGATAGACCTCGGGGGCTTTGTGCCTCGTCGAAAACCATTAAATCGTTCGTTCAAACTGCCAAAGCTTTGCTAAATACAGTGGGTGTCGCAGTTACCTTTCTATACACATACTTATGTGTTTGGAATGGATGGTTACTACATTGACACTGGCCTCTGGGCTCTTTTCTATGCCGCGTTCGTGTTGATGTATGTGTGTGGGTGGGAGGACGTGCCCACTGGGGTTTTACTCGGCAATGTACAACTGCAAGAGCTGTCAGCTGTGATTTCGCTTTCAATGGGTACGAGAAAAAAAATAAATAAAAAAAATTTTCAACCCCGGAAACTCGGACTCGACCGGACGTTTGGAACAGAAAAATTGCCGTGAGAGATAAGACAAACGTTCGAATCGTGCGGTGACTTTTCGACTCCACAGGCATTTTCCTCGATTTTTCTACGCCTTTGTACAGGGAGAAAATAAAAATGGGAGATAAAGGGTACGTGCTGGGGGCGAACGGATACGTTTCGATAGGGTGAGAGTTTTTTTAAGAGCGGTTTTGTTGGGGTTTTAGGGGCCCTCTCTGGGTGGAGAGGGAGAGCTTTTTGATGGGGCGAGTGGTGCTTGAGATTTTGAGAGTGATTATTCTTTAGGAATCAAAAGTCTGAGTTATGAGCTTTACTGCGATGAACACACGGAGAGAATGGAACATTCAATTTTAATGGATGAACATGTCGGCTAAACTCGGATATTTGATTTATTTCCAGGGAATGTTTGCACTGGAAAAAATTCTTTTTTATGAGTCCGGGATAGTCCAGTGATTTTCACACCTCCTGTCAACGTGACTGTAGCGTTACTCATTTCAATCATTTAAATTGTGATCAATAAAAAAAATTATTCGTGTCGGGTGCATAATCGATGCTATTCAAAAGTCAATAAAAGTCGATTTTTCTATACGACTTTTGTATTGAATTTTCTCAGTACTAATTCTTTTTTGCATTAGGAAAATCTAACGAGTGCGATTTCGATCTGTTCAATTGCAGAGAATATTCTATGACCCACTTTTCCTCGAATAAGCCCAGAGAACCGAGAACTTCAAGAAACCGGAGATATTTTGCGGCAAATATTAATTACATTGATCATTAATTTATTTCCTTTACCTTTATGGATCGTCTCCGTGTGACTCCCCCATTAGCTGTAAGAGTCACTGAGACACTACAAGTTCCCAAGAGAGGCAGACGTGCGGGGTAGCGCGTACCGATAAATGTTAATTGGTTGATAATCATCAGTCGTCACACACGCGATAACCCATTTTTCTGTTGTTCATACGTCAACAGATCTGTTGTTAGTAACTGCTCTGAACTCTTTCCAAGAAAATTGGAGTCGTATGAGCATAGCCTGAATTTTAAAGATTTTTTATTGCTTCACGTTAACTGAAATGGCCCTTTACGCAATGTTGCCAGAAACCCCCTAAATGTGCCCAAACGATATAGAGTAAATTCGACAACGTTATAACCTAAATACCACGACAGCACATTTCGGCAGAAGTGATCAAGAAGGTTAAAATCTAATAGGTATTTTGAAAATTGAGAAAACAAAAGAAAAGTCTCAACGACAGTGATAATATAGCTTGACAAATTCTTGTTGAGCTTGCGGTCAATCGGTAGTCTAGTATTAATAACAATCATTAATGAGGAATTTGAAAAATAACAGTCCCATGACGAAGTGAAGATTTGATAAGCCGAAGAACATTATTATCTGTATATTTGAAAAAAAACTCAGAGGAAATTATTGGAGATTCAAGGCGATGTAAAAAATCCTCATCAGTGCTAAACGTTCTCATAAATCATTTTCATTTTTGCACATCTGAAATAATATGACGCTCTGGTTGAATAAGGGACGAACATTGAGAAAAGATAAATGTAATGGGTTGATGGAATAATTTCTCGTACTCCAAGAAGAGAGACATAACGAAAAATAATTTTTTTCGACTTTGCAAAACTGTATTAAATTGCTACTTCCATTCTATCGATAATATTTCAATCGAATGGAGCTTTAAATGATGATTATGCTTTTATCCCAAAACTAAGGTAATTCAAATAACAGAATTGAATGGAATGTTGAAGTTTTAAGTAGCTCGAAAACGAGGGTCAGTGGCTAACCCAGGGCCAATCTACACTCATTTTCAGACAAATCCCTCATTAGCGGTCAGTTCCCCCTGATCAATGGTGGGGGAATAGAGGTTCCATCTAATTCTGAACGAGCATACAAATCAGTTTTGTCATAGATCAGCTTGTTGTTCCTCAAACGTGTGTCACTGTCTCGTTAATTTTAAATAAGTTCTCCATGCGGTTCGCTGCAGACTTGAGCTCAATATCGTTTCATGTCTGGAGCCCTTAAATCTGAATCGTCTAATATGGTAACTCCATGGCTAAACAAATTCCCAATTGGATTACTTGCTATTATTTGGCCGGCCGTTTATGGACAGGAGGTGTCAATTTTCTAAATTTATTCTCTACTAATTTTTTACCATGCTAATTTGAAATCGAACTTGAGAAAAATATTCTGATTTACACGGCTAGAAAATTATTGAATTCAGTGATTTATATGAACAATGGACACTTTCTGTGAATTTTTAGTTAAAAGGAAGATCTTTTAAACAAGAATGAGCCAGTGGAGTGAAATTTCCCGCGCGTCGAAGAAAAAGTCGGGAATAATCGACTAATAATATATTAATATAATTGTAAATAAAATAAATTCCACGATTCAGATTCTAAATCGAGTGAATGGACTCTTGAGACTTTTTTTGGACTTTGTGGAAGCAAGATTTTTGGAATATATAAGCAACATCCGAAAATATGAGTGATATTGCAGTTAATTGTAATTGGATAAATATTTTAATATTTACCATGTTTTTTCAGTTTTGATTAATTTGACTTTTTAACACCCGGTTATGATTGAAATAATAGTGGTAAAAAAATAATACAATTCTATACGGTAGTCACACAATGATGAACAAAATTGAGTTTCAGTCCACTGAATTATGGATAAACTGAATGGATTTTGAAGAGGATTTTTTTTGAGCTTGGCACAAGGGAAATATCTAAAATAGAGGGGAATAAATAAAATGGGAACGAATGGGCTTCTGATACGATTCGGTTTAGTCGGATTTGACGAGAAACTCGTGAGCGGGAAGTTGTAAAAAGGGGAACTAGAGACTCAGAGGGAAATAGTTTTTTGTTGCATTTTTTTTCATACCGAGTTTTTTAATGACGGAAACTGGAAAAGCGCATAGCTCCATGATTTTACCCCAGATTTTCCAAAAGACGTTCAATGGAGGGTGGTAAATACCCTCAAATCATTAGATTCGGGAGTAAATTTAGCGGTATAGAAAAAAACAAAATAAGTAGATTGAATAAATCCTCGGGATAATGTGCTCCCAATGCGACTCATATTGGTGCAGTGGCATTCAACGACCGATCCAGTGAGAGGAGCTATAAAAATTGGAGCTATCGAGGAGTGAAAAAAGAATCCCCTCTGGTTTTCTATTGATTTTCGAAGTGATGATAGAATTGCTAAAAAAAAAGTTTCTAATTAGGATTCTATTGCGATATTCATGAATAAAAGTCTGAACTCGGCAAAAGATTTTCTATCGTTTATGTGATATTTATTTGTACCTTTGGAATGCCAACAATCGGCCCCAGGGGCTATTCACAGTCTCATTGAGGGTCATTACGATAACAAAATGAATAAGATAATGGGCCTAATCTCACTAATGACGATAGCACTAATTACAAATTCTTCTACTCGTTACAGCTAGTGATTATCGTGTATTTGTAATCGCCAGTGCAGTCCACAGACACCACTTTTCCTGTCAGACTTTATATTACTCCTTTCAGTGCATTGTTTACTATAAGTTTCAGTTACGAATTACTGAGATCCCCTATTGTAATAAATAATTGGGTCATATTCTGATTTCGATGTTTTCTGAATAAAATTTGATGGTGAATTACAATTCAATTTCATTTGGAACACTGTTAGAACATAAATTTATGAAACTTAATGTTCACTGTTGCTCTGGAAAAATATGTATCCCCACTGTTATTAATTATTGGTCAATCCCCACGATAATTTAATTAACGTGTCATCCAACTCATGAAAATTATTTTGGGGACAAAATATGATTACCTCGAATTTTCAATGGATAATTAAAAATTAATTCTTCATTTGCTCGTCGAATATTTAAATGCGGGTATTTACATTATTTATTGCAAATGATATAGCAAACATAATTTCCACTGGTTCATTTACATTCTCATACCACTATACTACAAATCTAATTAACTATTTTCACAGACAACCTCCGTAAATGAAATGTCGAGAATAGAGATATAGAGTTATTCAGTCTTATTGCGTTCTGCAAGATTTTGGCAGAAGGGGGAAGTGGGGATTGGATCAATATATTTATGTAAAATAGCAACGAGTTTAATGAACCTTTCAATCGTTGTGATTCTTACGACCAGACGACCCCCTATTGTCAACTAAAAAAAACTGAAATGAAATAAAATGAAACGATTTTTGCAGGCGAAGAAGATATCACTGGGAGTCGGTGGTGCTTTCGTGGAGTTGCCAGTGGAACGGGCAGGTTGGGCGAATCCCATTGAGTTTGTTCTATCCTGCATCGGCTATGCCGTCGGGATCGGCAATGTTTGGCGTTTTCCCTTCCTCGTCTATCGTAATGGCGGAGGTATGTATGATACGTTAACATGTGATGTTTCGTATTCCATTGAAATCCCCGAATAAAAAACAACAAATAAATACAACACGCCCGGTTGTGTTCTCTGCTGGAGATGGGAAAATATTTTCACGAAAACATTTCCGTGAATTGCATTAACGTATTTCTTTTTTTTCATCATAAAATGCACTTATACAGGTCAACAACAACTGTAATTTCTGAAATTGGCATGAACAGGGGGCAGAGAATAATAGAATTTCAATGGCATTACTGAAACAATCTGTTTATGATGAGGATTTTCAATGCTCAAATCACTCATTTTAATATATGTATGACTCCCGGATATAGCAACAGACACGTCAATCGCTCCTTTCTATTTCACCCTGACATGTACTTATTTTTCACGACACTAAACCCCACCGAAAAAATCCTAAAATTATCTCAAGTCAACATACGTATTTTTTCTCACTAACTTTGGCTGATTTCAAAAACTCAATGAAAATTATTGGGGGAAGAAAGCAAGAGGTCCATTAACGGCAATTTTTTTAAACCACAGTCTAACCGACAGGAGATGGAGTGGGCAAAACAATCTTGAAAATAATCCTGGCATTTCACCAGTTAATTGGAACTAAGTGCCTGGTGTCCCTGACACCCAGGCGTCCAATGACAGGGTACAAGGTTCAAAGCGGGTACGAAGCCACTCCAGATACACAGAGGGAACGATATAGACTCGTTTGAGAGGGTCAGAAGGACATAGTACTATGGTGTACACTGTGAGTACAGAATACCTGAGGTACTATGAGATGTGTAAACCGGGGGAATGGGATGAGAGAGGAAGTGAGAGAAGAGTGAAGGAGATATGGGAGAGGATGGGCGTGTCGACCCCTCGACTCGTTCTCCTCTTGTACAGTGGATATTGCCTTTCGTCGGTCTTGAGGATCCGCCTTGATGTACCTCCTCGAATGACATTCGAAATATTGAGGGGAAAATGGGGTACCACGGATATCCTATTTCCCGTCGTCACTCACCTTGGGAATTTTTCCGTTTGTCGCGGGGGGTGATAATTCACGATGAAGGGGATCGATGGGCGCTTGGTTTATTGGATGAATTTGAAATCAGCTCAAGTCAATGAATTGTTAACCCGGGAACATGGCAGAAAGGGGTGAAGGTGTTGGTAAGAGTATTATGGGTGCTTAAGACCGTGTTGCACTTACGAAAATCCTTGTCACATTACAATAATTGCTAAATAATTCCATCCTACCCTTACAGATACACCGACAGTTTTCCCCATGTAATGGCCCTTTTATTCCTGCGAACTTGCAGGACACCGTTTGACCTTTATAGACCTCATCCACCCCATTTGACCCATCATTACGGATCACTCAACCGCTAAATCCCACTTCACATCAAACACCACACGACACCCCATCACCAGTCACTTACGAAAATATTTTTTTCACATTTCAGGTGCATTTCTCATTCCTTTCATTCTCATGCTGCTGACAATGGGCCTGCCGATCTTCTACCTCGAGCTCTGCATGGGCCAGTACACCGGCGTCGGACCCGTCGAGACATACACCCGGATCTCCCCCGCATTCGGTGGCATTGGCCTGTGCACACTTGTTGTAATTGCTCTTGTTACCATCTACTACATGGTCCTGGTGTCATGGACACTGTTCTACACCTTTGCCTCCTTCTCACCACGTCTTCACTGGGCTTACTGCAACAACGACTTCAATACACCAAGTGAGTTTACAATTGTTTCCGCATCACATGGATCTTTCCATGGGCATTGAAAGTTTTTGAGGTTAGATGGGGTAGTATAAAGTAAGGGAGAGAAAGATGTCCCGTACTTTTGCCAACCGATCGACGTTGAGCCACCCCGAGGGCTGAGAGTTTGTCTTTATATCCGTCAGGGACTTACCACTGACTTTGCTCCGAAGAAAAGCATTCAAAGTCAGAAATAAAGAGGGGGAAAGTAAGGGGGGAGGAGCATTCTGAACGTGTCACTTTCTATCTGAGACAGGTGTTGTCAAGGGTTGTGAGTCCTGGGGTGCCAACAGCCATCGACGAAAATGGGAAAGGGAAGAGACGAAGTTGAAGGAGAACAGGGAGATTTGCCAACGGGAGAAGAATACTGTATATCCATCGTTACGTATTACATTCCTCCCTCACTGTTCTCAAGCTTAGTTTCTTGTGTCGGCACTCGAGAGATCCTCGCATCGTAAGATTAAACTACGACATTATTTATTTGGCTATTTCCTTACGTGTTGCTGTTGAGTTAGGGGCGGGGATGATGGGGGAAAAGGACTTCGGTGTGTTTCTTGTATTTACTCGTTTGTTATTTGAGTCAGGGGATTTATTTAGGGTGTGAGTTCATGGTTGATTGAGGTGGATTTTCTGCGATTGGGAGAGTGATGATATGTCACATTCAACAATTTTCAGGCCCTTTCATGATTAGAATTTAATTTCTGGTTACATTTCTTCCAGATTTCGAGATATTTGTCGAAAACCAATGTTGGAGATAAATTAACTCGGCTCGTTTTACCCCATCACTTCAAAAGTAAAAAAAAATACCCAGGAAGTGTTGTCCCAATCATTTCATCGAGTTATACAACCCCTTCACCCCAACAAAATCCTTGTCACGATATATGATCCGGCCACAGATTTCCAAAGCTTAATCCCCCTAATATCAATTCCCACCAGTTGAAAACTTCCTTAATTAACGTATCAAAATATCATGTTCCGGGGTTGAATGTCAGTGAATCCGGGTTATTTATGACTAGATGGGGTAGAGGATGGAGGTTTACACCAGTGGGCGGTTGGATTTCCACCTAGATTATATTCTATCACTGGTGGGTCTAACGATGGCCATGACATCCAGTGGTTACATTTACACCGAGAGGCCTCCGGCACGTAAGCTAACCTGTGAAAATAGTCACATCCCTCTGCCTCCCACCCCAGTTGTAAATGAAGAATTCGGGGGGATGAAAGACTACGTGCATGCGTTGAGTTGTCGACAGACAGGACTGGGCTTTCAGAGGGCCCTTTAACGACGATAAGTAGGTTTTGGAAGCGCTCGGTCAGGTCGGGCCAACAATGCGGTATAAATTACTCCGGTCCAGTCGTTTGATGTAGTACCACTGTATGTACATGCGTTACACACACGCGAATACTCGGTGGATGATGACGTAATGAGTTGGCTTTGTGGTAATTCTGGCCTGGGGCAGTAGGAGGAGGTTGGGAGGGGGCGGAACCCACTCACACAGACGCTCTATTCCCTTTAATTCGCTCATAATCACCAATTATCGCTAGTGTCCAATGATAGACCGTTAAAGTGGAAATTATCATTTTGGCAAAATTATTTATTGAGTATTGGACGGTTGGAGGAGCAGTGAAATTTTGAAGAACTGTTGGATAGTCCTGGGAGAGTGATATTGAACGGAATTTGAGCGGAATGAATGTGAATTTTTGGTATTTAATGAGGAGCCACTTTGATGTTGTGACGAGAGTATGCATATTGATGAGAAATTGTGATTTTAATTATTTTTGTTAATTTACGTGAGATAATTGAAACGATTTGGATTGTTTTGGTTTATGGAACTTGAAGTGTGATGCATGGAGATTGAACTTTCATAATTTATATGCTTTCTCGAGGAAAAATCAATCTTCACAGGAAATTCGTGGATTCTCTGGATTTTTTCTGTAATTTCTGGAAGATTTCGAGGAATTTGGAATTGAAGAAGAGATTTCTGTGAGTTTCTCCATGAATTATGAATTTTCAGGGATAAAATTAGAAGGGACGTGTATCTGTTGGATGTGATGAAAAGTTTCAAATAATGTGGTATGTTAATTTCAGACTGTTGGAGTGCTCTAGATAATGAAGAATGTCAGTCGAAGAATTCAAGCCTCATATTCTTCAATCAGAGTTGCTCAGCAATATCCGATGTATGTGAAAAATTCAACTATCCGGATGGTGGTAACATAACTCACTGCTACAATGGAACCGAGGTCACTGCAATGCGTTCCCTTTACAAGCAGGTTCTATCCTCGGAGGAGTACTACAAGTGAGTATTGATTGTTCCAATTGACAAAATACCTTGGAACACGAAGATTTTGCTGTGGAAAATGTTAATCAACAGTGGAAATCGCAGAGAAACGAAACATTAAATTTCCCATTTTAGTGAGTAAAGTGTCTAATCGTAAAATCTATCGGACTACAGTGATTACGTACTCGGTATACGAGGTGCAACTTGGGAGAATTGGGGCGGAATGAGATGGGAGCTCTTTGGATGTCTGACACTTGCCTGGATTATTTGCTACTTGTGTCTT
The DNA here is from genome assembly GCF_034640455.1 of Diachasmimorpha longicaudata. Taxonomy (NCBI): domain Eukaryota; kingdom Metazoa; phylum Arthropoda; class Insecta; order Hymenoptera; family Braconidae; genus Diachasmimorpha; species Diachasmimorpha longicaudata. Next base: position 11,211,627 of record NC_087225.1, read on the forward strand.
ATACGAGGCGTCCAATCTGTCGGAAAGATCGTATATTTTACTGCCCTATTTCCGTATTTTGTATTGATTGCACTCTTTATTCGAGGTGAGTGGATTGTAAATATAGATGAATTTGCCTCATCTCGTTGAATTACATTTTTATATACGAGAAACTTATCACATTTGTTTCGATTTTCTCCAAATTCTGGATTACAATAAAAATATTGATATACAAAATTCATACATAGACTTTCCCTTTTAAGATAGATACATTTGTCATTCAAGTAATTTTCTGTTATTATTTGAATATTAAAAAAGTGGAATGTATAGAATTCATGATGTTATGTGTTTTGCTCTATTAGTTTATTTTAGAGAGGGCAATTTACTGAGTTTTCCCCCGAAAGAAAATTAATTCAAATGTGACTAGTGCCTCCGGACCATATTCTAGATTGAATCCAATCGGCCTGAATCCCCATTAAAATCAAAATAATTCACATAAATTTCAAGGGGTAACGCTCGATGGAGCTGCCGATGGTGCCCTGTGGTTCATCACACCAAATTGGTCTACCCTTCTGAATGCAAACGTTTGGGGCGACGCAGCGTCGCAAATCTTCTATTCCCTGGGTATCGGCTGTGGATCTCTGATCACGTTATCGAGCTTCAGTACGTTCACGAATAATTGCCACAGGTAACGTATAATCCACCTGGAAATCAGTCACCAGTGACGCTATCAATTTCCAGCGAGTTTCACTCTGAAAATGTACACAGAATCACAATTTATATTCACAAACAAGTATAAACAGTTTGGAGTCTATGTGCCATCAGTTTGTTTATCTCTGAGTCTCAAACAAAAGATGAAACCGTTTGTTATTTGTCCTCCAGATTATTTTATGGTCCATCATGATTTGTGGGGAACAGTGTAATGGGCTTCTGTGTGTGATTGCATGTGACCTGGTCTTTTCAGGGTTTATGGGCTTTGGGCTTTGAATTAGGGAATGTTTGTAAGCTCTCAGTTCTTTTAAGTAATATTGACCACTCATTACACGAGGGAAAAACCTTTTTTTGCAATACTCGGGGATATTTTGAGTCAGATAACTATCAACACCTTTCAGTTTCACACACTGTGCCATAACTATTTACAACCACTTTCCAAAACCCATTCATACACATTCATATTCACAAGTAAGTGCGAGCATTTGGTGTCTTTGTGCCATCAGTTTGTCAAACTCTGAATCTCAAACCGAATATCAAACCATTCGTTATCTGAACTTCAAGATTATTTGATGATCCATCATAATTTATCGAGGACAAAGTGATAGGGTTCTATGTGCATATGACTTTGGTCCCTTCAACATTGATGAGGCCTGGGCTTTAAATGAGGAAATGCTTGTATGTTATCAGTCCTTTCAGGGGCAAAGTTTCCGTGGTACCTCACAAGCAAATACATTTCAAACCGGTAAACAGGTACGTGACGTGAGGCACAGACGTATTCAGACTAACTTTGATCGTTCTCTCGGGCATTTGTACATCGCCCCCGTACTCTCTTCAGATCTCGAGAATCCTAACTAACGTAAAATCTAAGGCTATTCCCGGTGCAGGCTATATCGAGCCTTTTGTGAGAAAGGGATAATTCTCATTTGCACTTGGACTGAAATTTCTGGATATCTTATTCCACTCACCTTCAGTTACTTGAAATATTTTCTCGAAGTAGCTGAGGGAGGGCTCGCTGATTGCAGACGAAGGAATTTCGGGAAGTTTCTTTAGAAGCCCTTTCGTTAATTTTCCCGACTGAGAGATGTAATTTTTTGAAAGTTTGATTGTATTTTACGAAATATTCAAATTGACATTCCTTATTTTAGTATTCTTCTTGATTACCCGTGATTAACGAATGCAATTAGATGACAAAATTGCGATTCAAGTTCAATTTGATGGTATATCGGTCACGAGGAAGGTTCACTCAATAAAATGTAGGACGAAAATCGTTTATTGATTTTTTTTCCCCTTTTTGTTCGCTTTCAATTAACGAGGTGTTCGGGTCGTTCTGGTCCGTAAATTTTGCGGAAAGGACTAAGGCCATCAGCTGAGAGAAATTCCAAATTTCTTTGGCAAATTCCTCTTAAATTACCTGATGATTTATTTTCAAAGTAGTTGTTAATTTGTTCGTAGAATATCTCCCGTTGGTTGGTTAAATACTTGAGATGAGTATTTTAATATCTTCTAAAATCCATACTCAATTCACTAATAATTCATTCCAACTTAATTACTGGTTATTTGAAGGCGGAATAAGCAGTACTATGAAGATTTTCCATTATCTATTCAATTTCCTGCTGGAGGGAAAACTTTTCCAATTCCTTACACAGTATTCTCTGGAATTTTGTGCAATTCGGGGATCATTTGGTTTAAAATTTCAACGATGCTTGCCTTCCTCAGGAACCAGAATTTTCTCAACAGTTTATTGCATCCAGCAGCATCATAACCGGATAATGTGAATGGTCCTGTTTTCTCCAGGCAGATCACTTGTTTCTATTTTCTTCTCTTGAGTACGCCGGAGCCCCTTCTAGGATAATTAAGATGGGCTTCAATGTTGGTGTACATGGACGTTTGCTTGTGTCGTATGATACGTAAACAACATGCGGGGTATCCACCTGATGTTCTATGCATAACCAAATATCTCAAGGGCTTCGGAAGCATATCAGATTTACCAGTAACAAGACGTGGATACATGAATATTCCCGGGTAAACAGACATTTGTTCTCCATGTTTTGATCTTCGTGAAGGCCAAGGTGAGTTGATAGATGTTTGAATATGGCCTCAACAATGCCAGCTCGAAGTCATTATTTTTAATGTTACCGGAAAGTCTTTTTTGCCATTATTCATTCAATATTCGTCAAACTGTGATATCGTCATTCTGTCTCCTTTCACTCTTGGTTCAATGCTGGCCTAATAGTAATAGTTTTGCATTTACAACTGCCGAGGCCCTCCCAATATTCGCAAAAGCATAGCCCCTCTCGTGTCACTTGACGTAGTTTATTGTTACGTGTAATTTTTTTTAATGGCAGATAGAGATCGTTTGAGTAAATCAAAGATATATATTTCCTTCCCATTGATGAGAATTCAAATTTCATGCAGCCATTAACATCGTATTTGCACACGGCAAATGAGACATTACCCGAGAACTTACCCTCTGAATATTGATGATGTTTGAATGCATCTCACAATTCTCCCTCCTTCGAAATGAGTGAAAGCATCCCCTTAATGTCTCAACGTAATCACAAAGTGAAAATACGAACAGATTAACGGCAAACAATTTCTGCAAATTTCAAAACTTCAGATCACGCTCATTTATTTATCCCTGATGAAGAGAAATGATGATAAAATACCGTTCACCGTCACGGCTAGAGGATCATAATTCAATTTCAAACTTGGTACAATTTGTTCTACCGAATTTTCGGCTTCTCGAGAGGAGATAGTGAAACTGAAGAAATAGGGAGTTTTAAGTAGTTACAGTACTTTGTGCACAGGCATTAAGTTCAGTCAATGAATTTCATACATTTTATATTTGAAAGTTTGGAATTTTTATGGATGGGGTTTTTAAACTTTGATAACTCTATTTTTGGATTGTGCAAGTGGAATAGTGTACTTCAAACGTTCGGGTAACTGGTGCACGTACAGCACAAGCTAGAAGATGGAATAAAATAAAAATAAATACGTATACTTGGGATTATGAAAATTGGAGGAGTCGTGGTGATCGTGAGAGACTTAAAGGGCAAACAGTATATCGTTGATGTGAGTTACGACTTCTACTTTATTTTCGTTTCGTTTATTTTACTCAATTTATTTCCAAAGCGGTCATTAGGTTCGGCTTTCGTTTGGATGATAGGCATTATCTCATAATAAATTATACTCGATGTGGTTTTAATTATCGGGAGTGCCGCATTTGCCGTGAACAAGTTTCTCATAGTCATTTATTTAATGGATAAATGACCTTGTGTTCAAATATTTCCATAATATACAGCTGGACTCGATGAGAATCTCCGTTGTAAATGAAATATTTATTGTTTCCATTTTGAATAGAATCAATGTATCGAAGTTATTTGTGGATTTTATCGAGGCAAATAATTAGGGAAAGTTGAATGAAGAGTGGAATTTTGTTTGGAACCTGTTACTGGGGCAAATTTGTCAGGGTTGTTCTGAGGCACATAGAAGTAGAACTGTAAAACACTCAAATGTTATAGTTTATGTAATAAAGTAGAATTGACTGTTCGAGATTTATAGGAATCGCTACGACTGATTACTCGAAATTCTGTTCTTCATTTGCTAATGAATTGTTTATAAGTTGACTTCGATACTCTATTGCACCGGAACAAACCCTTTTGACCCTCGGCTTAAAAGCGAATGGGTCCGGACCATTACCATGAAAACCATTACCAAATTCAAACATCATTAATTCCATTTTATATCTCTACTCATATTACGGTAGATGACATATAAATAAATATGAGAGACATAAACTGACAAACATCAATTGCACTCAAGTTAATTAATTGGGTAAATACGAGAGAGAAAATCGATGAATCAACAACAACCTATTTTAATAGGTCGGCCGGTACTTTGATATGACTTCACTAATTTGTCCACCATTATGACATTTCTGCGTAATCTCCATCGAGATTCCTGAAATTTTAATTTCAACTAACGAATTGCACCAGAATGTTCAACTGTAAATATTCGGAGATGAATTTGTTCATTCCAACAATTGTGATACTTCTCTCGACATTCTTTCTCTTCAGGCTCAAGGGGAGGGTCATGTTCTACTGATGTTACAGTGGGAAAAAATACGCTGTCGGAGGTAGTTAAAGCATTCCTCTCTCGTTTCGTTGGAATTGTTAAATCGTTTGGTTAAACAAAGATGTCACGGTTTGATATTGATTGCAACGAAACGGTGAGCAGTGTGTGTAGAAGAGAAATCCCCTGATCACATTGAATTGCTGGGTCAGTGGGAATCCACAATACTTGAATTTTCACACCGAATGGTGATTGGAAGACGAGATTTTCCAATGTTGAGTGCAGCATTTTCACTGGTCTCGTTATGCAATTTCTGCTTTTTCGGGTATTGTACTTTTCAGTATTTCCATAGCTTTTGACAATCCGATGGTTTCTATTATTTTTTTTATTACATGGAACATATGTAATCCCTAAAATTTGAGTTTCGAAGGCTTCAGTCGAATTTACTGATTCAACGGAATAAGTCTAGACTTTACAATTGAATCGGTAGTTTTTTAACAGATTTGAAAAATATGTGAATACAGGGAGGAGAAAATTTGAGGAACACTATAGTTCAGAACAGTAGAAAGATTTTATCCTGACAAATCTACGAATATTTATGTGTAAGCACTGAAAATTTTATGGCGAAATTCCGGAATTTTTCGCAATAAATGTGGAGAAAATTCTTGTGACGGTCAGTGAGAATTCCGGCGCTGAAGCAGTAATTTTTCTGATTTATTTTTACGTGTAGAACCGGAATAAACCTTGATTAAATTCCGGCCACACCAGGAGAATACAGAAGTATTCTTGGAACTACTGTAGGAACATCATAATTTTTCATATAACAAATAAAATACAAGACGTATATGACTGGCCAAGGTACTCACCAAATGTCTCTTTATCCTCAGAAACAGTCATAGTTTACTTATTTTCAGTTTACACCAACACTATATCGCACGCATAAATAATAAGAACCAATTTCAGTGGTTAAAGTCAATATTGGTCCGGCAGTTTCAATTTCTCAGTTCTCCCTTCATCCATCGATCTGAAAACCATATCCTCACTGTGTCCCACCACTCCCGCAAATCGAGAAGAAGAAATGGGTAAAAGTGGAGAGAATAGGCTTGTACAATGCAAGTTTGAGAATTCTGTTAGTGGGTTGGCACTCGAACGTGAAGTAATTCGAGAAGCCGCGAACAAAAGATCCGGAGTATCCCACGTAATCTTGCAACCTCGGGAGTTTTTGGGCGAGGTGAAGGGGCTGGGCCAGGGTAGAGGGAGGTGGTGAACCTTGCCGAGGGATTTCAGGGTGCGACGGGCTCACGGAATCCTCAGCCGAATACCCCAGACGGAATAAACCACGATCCATATCTCGTTTTTATCCTTTCCACTGCCTCTTCTTTCCCTCTGTGCCATTCATTTCTCCTTACTCTCGACATTCTTTTCTCCTCTCAATATGTTTTTTTTCTCGTCCCTTTAGCCTCTATTATTTCTCAGCATTGTTCCATTTTTTGTCACAGGGATGCAATATTCGTCTCGCTCACCAATCTATTCACATCGATTTTCGCGGGTTTCGTTATATTCACGATCATGGGATACTTGGCGAAGCAGATGAATATGCCGATCGAGGATGTTGTCAAGAGTGGACCTGGACTCGCTTTTGTCGCTTATCCGGAGGCCGTTGTCAGGATGCCCTGGCCAAATCTCTGGGCATTCTTGTTCTTCTTCATGCTGTTTATCCTTGGACTGGGAAGCCAGGTAAATATTCTTCTTTCATGTGTTAATATTTTGAGTTATACTTTTTCGATTGTTGAGAAATATAATGTAACCCAACTGTCAAAAATTCTAGAAAATGGTAACTCCTGACGCTGTAGAATATTTAACGTAATTTATGCTTTCAATGCTTCATGATTGATTGGAAAACGGTAATTATTGATAGGTTATCCGAATCTAGACAAGAATCACAATTTCACTACGTTCTGCCTTTAATATATTCATATTCAATTATAAAATGAATGATTTTATTAAACCATCGACATTATTTTTCCATTACAAAACCTACCTTCAATACATGAATTCTATTAGAGAATCTGAGAACCTAGCACCTCAACTCTAAATTAATCTCGTTCTTGAGTGGAAATGTGTCTAGTTATATATAGTCCTGGTAATATTATTCCTAAAATCTATACTGCATTGGATAGATATTTGAACTGATGTAGCATTGTGCCTCAAATATTCTCATACTAATTGGCGTATCTCATGAACTATTAACAGATCATCCAAACCCGGCGGATGAAAATTAGAATTTTATACCAAATTGATTTCTATTATCATTTGAAGCTCCGAAACAGTGAGCACCTCAACAGCTTAAACGAATCCATCTATCGCAAGACCTCTATATCGTAATGGGAGCAATCGAAATCATTCGATTCGCTCTAAAAATCCCTACATTTCTATCGCAAGTGCATGACTTTTTGCCGAACAAAATACATGAGTTTCCCTCAGTATTTTCCTCGCGAGAGGAACTTCAACTCTTCAATGTCAAATTTAATTCACCTATTACCACTCCAATAATCCTTTCATCTAATAGAGCCACCTCCAGCCCATTAAATCCACAATAGAACCCAAGAAATCACCAATGAAACATTAATTACCGTCTGACGCATTATTACCGTGTGAGTATCACTTGGGTATTAACTCCAACGTGACACGTGCATGAAAAAAAAAATTATTACTCTACCTCCCGGGACACACCACTCACGTTTTCACTCGACACTTTTTTTCCCCACCACCTTTCCTTTTTCATTCTATTCTATTTCTCTCTATCTCACTCTTATCATTTTATTTCCTCTTTTTTTCATTTCTCTCTTCATTCCCTTTTTTTACTCATTCCCCACTGCCCTCTCGTCGGCTCCCTTTCGTGCTGGACGCATCGGAAGGGTGAAGTTCACGAAGGGAGGAGGGAGGGGAGGAGGGGACTTCGGGTTATTGAAACAACGGTGGCGAATGCATTACGTCGAAATGGAGGGTCATGGCAGCAGCTCTGGTCTTCTACCGAACTCACTAACAACAATTATTGCAAAAATCTCTCATATTACCAGCGCGCTCTGCTCTTGAAACTTTTGACAATTTTTTCCCGAGAATTATTATCAGTTTTTTTAAATTCGAGGCAACGTAGCAGAGGTTACATTATCCGCGGTGATCTAATACTGTAAATTAAACTGGAAAACCGGTAAAATGGTTGACGTTCTGACTCGTACTGAGGTCCTTTTCAAAACTGATGTATTGCGGTACTGAATAATGAGAAGGAGAGACAAGTTTTATTCAACTTTCTCTGTTATAGATATCAGTTTTATGTCGAAATTGTCATCACTTAAATTTAAAATATTTATGGAACGTCAGAGAATAAAAATATCGACATTACTTCATGGTGAAATTGTGAAATACCGATTCTAATTTAATTATCTCCAGGCGCATTCTGGAAATAACAAATCACTGCAGCCAATGCAATAAAATTTAAACCTGAAACATATTTCACATGTTTTTCGAACTTTGTTCAAAGACCACATAAATGAATGCATTGAATCGCTGGCTGTTTTTAATTATAGAAACAATAAGTAATTCAAATAAATGAAATAGATCCAAATCAAATATCGCAGGAGAGTGAAGTACTTTGTCACTAATGGGAGTTTATTGATCATAATTACAGAAGTTAACAAATATTTTACTGCCTAGAAGCGCAATATATATTATAATTACGGAAGAAATATCTAATTAAAAAGGGATGATGTAATCCTATCGATTGATTCGCGAAAATTTAAGGAAATTTCCATTACTCATATGTATATAAACTTCCATACGTGTGCACACCATATAAAAATTATATTTTTGAATTTTGTCGATCATAATTGTTGGCTAATGCCCACAAAATTCAAAACTTGAATTCATCTAAATTTATTCAACTCCTCCAGACTATTTAACAATTCCCAGTAATTTTCCTTTATTCATTAATACATGCAACCGAAAATTGTAAATTTCTTGATCCCCCCATTTGAATAACAACAGAAGCAGTTGAAAAACTGATATTGAGGCTCAAATTCACTCGATTACGATGCCGTTTGCAATGAAAAATCCAGTTAGAATGCCCCATCAATTCTCAATGCCTAAATGATCAGCCTCATCATTCTCAATTCATCGCTCTAATCATCCCCACCTCCTCAACAATCTAAATACCACCAGCATGTCAATATCCAATCACAGTTTGCAGGAGTTCAGGCGATAAACACAGCGGTACTGGACGTACGTCCGAATCTCCGGAAACACGAGAGCTTAGTGATCCTGTTTATATGCATCTGTGGATGGCTTTTAGCACTGCCAATGATCTTTGATGGTGGTATATACATGTATACACTGATGGACTGGAATACAGCATCTTGGGCGATACTACTGATTGGATTCGCTGAAGTCATAGTACCAGCTTGGATATATGGTTGTGATAAATTTCTTGGTAATGTCGGTGAAATGAAAATGACATTTGGAAAAATTATGTACAAGTATTGGTGGCTCAGCTGGACAGTGCTTGCACCAATTACAACAGTGGTAAGTAAATTTTGGGGCAAGGGAGTGAGGGGAGATGAGAGGAGAATAGGGGTTAAAACATTGTACTCGTGAATTTCACCAATCAGCCGTGAAACACACACCATTGGTTATGTCGTAAATGTGTATGTCTAATTTCCATCTACTCACCTACGGAGGTTTACTAGTCATCCCCCGAACTACTGCTCTTGGTTTATATTGCAGATACACTGGGTTTACTCGTCTCCTGTTTGCATTTGCACCGGTGACAATGTACCAAATTTACACGTTATCCCCTTTGTCAATGAGGGGGTAAATCGGAGTGTAGTAGTCAATTGGTCGGGTCTTGATGCTGGGGGGGTAAGAGGGTGTTGTCATTGAGGAAATGGAAGGTTCATTACAGGGCGTGGATAATTGATACGGGAGAGGTTATACAGATTTACCTGAATTTCAAGATTAAATATGTCAGGTTTAATTTCAGTCTAATGAGTAGAGTTATTTGTTAAAGAAAAATTAGCGATTTATTTTCGAATGGGTAGTTTTTTACGTACAGTTTCAGTAGTCTTACCAAATACGTAAGAATATATCACGGAAAATCTTAAAGTTTCTATTTGCTACCCTTATGCATATCGTAAGGGTTCCACTGTTGCCGTTCACACAACCCACTTCAGTATAAAACTCAAAATCCCGAAAACGCCATCATTACTTTCATTAAATCGTTCTTATCGCGTCATGGCGTACCACAAATGCCCACTATGAATATATTTTTCGCCTTAAAAACACGTATTAAAGTGTAGAAAAAAAATAAAAATTTGAACAGCCACACAAACCGGGCTGCTTTATGATACTGCCAAGCACTGGTGAACATCGCGCTCGTACTCGTTAACGAGGGATTAAAGTACACCCGGGGGGTTTTGGTAGAGCCTTACCATATTGAAAGACTTCGTTTCATCCCTCCGTCATTTATGCTATATTTATTTCTCTCGTTACTCCACCATTGCATTCTATTCTTTTTCGGCTTGAATTCGTTCTTTCATCCATGGATATTTCCATTCACATTAGATGAAACCAGTGGCAGATTGCACAGTGGATTATATTGAAAGGATAAAAAAAAAATTGTTTCTTATTTTTCATCATTCGCTTTGATGTTTTTTTAATTCGCATTCGCCCCAGCGAGTAGTTCAATTCCCATGAACTAGAGGATTAATCATTTTTTTATTTGATTTTTTCTTTTTGTCGTGGTTATCAGTGATTGAGGGATTCATTCGATAGAGCAATTGCACTGTCGAATGAAAAAACTCATTAATGCATTTGCGGAGGTTTCGGAAAATTAAATGTAATCATAGTAATGTATTTCATCCGTATGAACTTCATATAAATCCGCTGTAACCTTAGATGACCCTCAATAACATTTATTAAAGCTTTCTGGTTTTCATGGCTCTCATCTTTGAAAGTCATGTGTACGGAGAGAAAAGCTCCAATAAAAATTATGTGGAACTTCCGTAATTCGCAAGTGGAAATAAAGATCCGGTAAAAATTACGAAACGTCCAGTAAAAAGTTTAGCTCTGTAAATAATCCACAGCGTGTTACGTAATTTTTACGGAGTGGTCTGTTTGTTTTACAGACCATGTTATGTTCGCTGCCAATTTCGTCACAGCACTAGTCAATATATAACAACAAATTATGTCCATGAAACTGTGAGAATTCAGTATTAAAAATGAATACAGAAACGGAAAGATTTTAATAAATAATGGTAAATAATCCATTCAATTGATTGAATATTTAAAGCTCTCTTAACGGTAAAGTTCTTCAATATTTCTGTTAGACAATAAACGAATTGGATTAATTAGCTATTATATTTCTTATTTAAATAATAAAAAAAAATAAAATAAAATTGAACCAATATCTAAAATTTTACATCTTTTTAAATAGTGCAATGAGGGTCAAATAGTGAAATGCCGTAATGAAGGAAAAATTACGAGTCCAATTTAAATTAGATCACTGATAGCATCCAAATAGATTTCATTATTCCATTTAAAATTCAAGCATTTATATTCTATTAATATTGATGTATGTAACGAAGAAAATTCTCCACCATCTCATAAAACTCGCAAATAATTTTAGAATCTCATTTTTTTTAACCGATATTGAATCCTTTCAGGGAGTTTTCACCTATCAGATGATCACCTACCTTCCACCGACCTACGGTGACTATGCTTTCCCATCATGGGCGAATGCCATTGGCATTCTGATCGGTCTGGCGACACTGGCACCTCTGCCGTTATTCTTCCTTCACAGTCTATGGAAAGGGCCGGTGAGTTTTGATTAAAAGCGCGTTGTCATGGGTGACATTCACTGCTATCACCTTTGACAGGGCGGATCAATGTGCAATATTTGTGGATAAATTGGGACGTGGTGGAGGGGGAGGGAGCAAGATGAACGGAAGGAAGGAAAGGGATGTCGAAGTGGATTGAGGGATTTGGCTTTGTGTGTGAACGACAAGAAAACCGGTCAATTTTCACAAAAGCTAAATTACGTCAAAGTTAACTCGGCTTGTTCATATACACGCTCGGCCATTGTCCTGGCGTTCACGTCTCGTACCTACCAATAATACGAGTGTCAACTTGATTTATGATGCTGGGTATTTTTTCGACGTTCAAGGAGAGTCAGGATATATTGAGAGGCAAACTCTCGGAATATTGTGTTGTCGTTTGCTTCATTAAAGAGAAAAATTGGCTTTCAGTTTCAATATTATAACACTCGTTTGGAAACAATCAATCAATTTGTTGGGTATTGCGGAATATCCGTTACGGAGGGGATTCATTTGAGTCTTATAATTAGAGCTGTCCACGAGCACCAGCTGGGGCTTTATTTTGAAGAGATCATTAGGCTTAATACAAAAGCGTAAATATTGTCAGGAGCGTCTATGCTGTAATTTCCGTGATTTTAAATCGCATAGTCGACTGACAAGGTGCCATCAAAATCATCTCATCGGTTTGTATTCATTTGTTCACAGCGTGACTGCAGTTTATTTCGTCCATCGAAGAACTGGGGACCATCGTCGAAAACCGACTGGTGAAATTCAAGTGGAAACTGCCCCTTCCAGTCCGCCACCGTGTTACCTCCTATTTTTCCCTCTTTTATTCACTTCAAACGATCCTTTAGTCTCTCTGCTCGAATAAAAAAATCCCGTGTGCACTTGAACCACAAGCTAGACACCGATACGTCTTTGGTAATAAAGAGTCTCTGTTTTTGGTTTTTTTTTCTCTTCTTCGTTTTTCTCTCCTCACTCGGGAGGATCACGCGGTCGAGAGAGTGGACTCGTTACTTTACGAGAGTATAGATAACCGGGCTATGTCCTTTATTTTTGATTTTTTTTTCCTTTGAAACTTGGCGAGCCGTAAGTGCCCACGTTGTACCAATTTAGCCTTTTAATTGCAAAAGGCGGGCCACTTGTTTTTTAAGGGATTCGGGATTGTAATTAAGAGGACGGAGGAGATTTATTTAAGAATTGTTGTATTTATTGTGTACAAGTATTTGTCTATTATTTTGAATAAATAAAATTTTTACTAGAACTCATTTATTTTATTTAGGCATTTTCGTACCTAAGGCTCCCTCGAATTGAACCGTTAATATCCTTTTTCAATGGAAATTCCTGTTTGAAATCATTTCTGTAAAAAACAACGAAACGGAAATTTTTTTTTTTTTGGGAAACATTTTTTTTTTTCATAGAAGAATTACAAAAATTTACGACGAAAATAACAGAATAGCTCATAAAATTCTAACACTCATCACCATTCCATTTCCTGTTAACTCATCAAAACTAGGTTAACTCTCACCGAAAACATATATTCCCCCCTCGCCCAGGGTGAAAAAAAAAATATCTCCATTTCAACGAAATTCAACACCAATACTCGATTCCTCCATGTCCTTCACAATCAATCTCACACAAGATATCTTTGTATACAAATTATTCCCACCCTCATGCATATTCATGAGTTTCCGTTATAACAAGTTTTAAAAAACAATGGATAATAAAACGATTGTTTTTTCTTTTCATCGTATAAAAATCATAAAATGCCCATAACGCATGCACTCCCCCTCCCCCTGGCCGTGCCATCCTCAATGAGAGCAAAAAAAAACTCCACAAAAAAGCCACACAATGTCTGACCGGTCCTGGAGTTTCACTACTTTCACTCAGTAAAACAGGTATCCGCCAAGTCAGACCCCCTTCTCTAGCGATGCAATTTATTTTTTAATAATCTCGGTTCTTCTCCATTCTCACGGCACCCATCCGGCCGTTAATTAAACAAAATCGTGGTGAAGTATAAAAACAATAACTCCAGATGCTCCGTCAATTCTCACTCGGCTTCCTCAAATATTTTATGATTTCGGAAATAATTAGACTCTCTCTCGACCCGTTATATATCTGCAGTAACTAGTTATCTTCCACCTCCACAATTTACCATTTTGTATTACCCTCACCGTCCCACCCCGCTGGTGGATTATATCTCTCAAAGGCCAGTGAAGAAAACTCATTTTCAACGATTTATTACAGTCACGCGGGTTCAATTAGTCGACAGAATAACGAGCTTTGGCATCTCTTATGCATTCACTTTTACTTTAACCCTCTCTTCCCTTATATTTTCCATTTTATTACCGATCGTTGATATATTAATAAAAAAAATTAAGTGATAATTTATTTTATGCAATAATTAATGAGAAGATTTGTATTTTTAGTCAACTTGACTGCTGGAATACCGATAGTCCAGAATATTGAATTATGAGGAGGCCAATGACTCCGGAAACATTGAGGTCAAAGGTATTGATGCGAATCCCTAACATTTCATTGATCAACAATTATCATATTTAACCCACTTTAAAACATTTTCTCTAGAGTTCTGACATCAAAGGCTTTTTTCCACATACGCATGAATGAAATGGCCCGAATGCGCGTTCTGTCTGATTCCAAATAAAGGGATACATGTTTTCACTCGCAAGTAAAGAGACACTGCCTGTCCTCAAAAGGAACAAGGCTTCCTGTTCTGTCAATCGAACATTAAGAAAAGAATTTCCTCGACTGAACAGACTAATTACCCTGCGAAATCCACCGACAAAGAGTTTCCGCATCCGGTACATCACCCCCTCCCGTATCGCATTTCCGCCGAAATCCACTGGTATGTACACTACCGAGTACTATTCCCCCTTTCCGCCCTGTCTCCACCCCACCACCAACACCTCAAATCCTCCGCCTCATCAATGAATTCAGCATCCACCGAAACTCCGACGACGTTGAGCTCTCTTCCTCCGGCTTCCACCCTTCACCCACCAATTCCCGTCGTCTCTTTTAACCTCAAAACTATTCTACCTTCTTGAGTTAAGCCAAAAGCCCCTAGTGAGACTAATTAAATGTTGAAGCACACGGACAAACCATATAAACAATCCAAATGGCACGAATTGCATTATAGAAGTGAAGTGAACCGGGTGAAGGCATTGAGATAGACAGGCGGGGACGACGATGGGTAGGGGGTGAGTGTAAGGTAGCATAGGGATGAGGGAATGCCGGGGGGGGAGGTAGCGTAAAAGGGCCTTGTGAGAATCTGCTTTATGCGAATTGCAAACTAACGGCTGCCTTTTACACTGGGACCGTGGAGCCAAAGCTCTTCTCCGGTCCGGCGAACACGTTGCCGTTTCCAGGCACTTAACTCCCTAACCTCCCAACCCCCCACCCCGCACCACCCCTGTGCTCATTCACGTGTCTTCGTCTGTCTGTGTGTACACTGTCCGCTCTCGCTCATTCCAGAAACGGTATATACTCGGGGGTATAGAAGAGTATCGAGTCTCGTCCACAGCGAATGCTCTTTAAAGCACATCCCCCCGCCACCCCACGTCGCCTACCACGGGCTTCTCGAGGGGATCTCCACCTGGACGATAAACCATGGATCACCGACCATGTTATTTTCCGGAAAATTAAAGGCTTTATGCCCCCACGTACTTCTCGTACTTCTCGGGATGTTTAATTTATTCATATTGCTGAGGGTTTAATTTTTTGAGGGAGTGCTTGGCTTACTGCGGGCTTTTAATCGGGGATGTGGAGTGGTGAGGGGAAAGTGAGCGATCAAGCTGGAAAGAGGATTAATGAGATATTAGGAATTAAGACGGGCGATTAGAGCGTTTTTAAGACGTTTGTTTCCCAGGTCGTACCGCATGTAAAACTTCTCGAAGGATTGTTTAGAAAAATAATGGTGAGATCAAGTTGTCTTTGCAGCTTTTTCGTTAGTTGATTATTTATAATTGTTCTCGATGCAGGCAAAGAAATGATTAATATCGTGTCTTTTGAATTATAAATTTCGAAAAGTTGATGTTTATTGATGTTCTTAATGTATCTTTTCATTTCCATTATGTTGCGTGTGAATTCTGATATCCACAAAATTATTTGGACAATTATAGTTCTGTCATTAACGTTGTAAATAATAGTATCGATTCTCAATAATCTTAACACTGATATATATTTCCCAAATAAAGTTAACTCACTTATCGAAATGCATTGAAAACAATAGAAAACTGCAATTAAAAGCGTCATATCCATGTTTCCACAGCATCCATCTCTCATTACTGTTCCAATTACTTATAAGAATAACACAACCTGTGAGCACTTGCCATGAAAAAAAAAATATCAAAACAAAAAAAGTATATCCCAAGTACAAGCCAAGCAAAAGTAAAAACAACAGAGCTAAGGGGAAAAAAGGAGAAATAGGTTGACCGTTGTCGTAGCATAAAGCAACTCGGGTTATTGTTTCACCCTTAATTCCTTCCATACTTTCTATATATTTTCTTTCCTCTCGTTCTCTACTACTTCCTCTCTCTCTCTCTCTTCCTCCTCCCCCTCGACGACTTCGCGAGAGCTACGAAGCCCCGTGACTAACGACTATGGGTGGACGTTGACAGCTCTTAAATCTTAAGAACCGAGAGTTGAACGAAACACCCGAAGCCCTTCCAGCATTCTCCACCTCCCTCACCCAACATCGTCTGACCCCCCCACTCCCCCGCGCTTCGTCATTCTACTTTACCCATTTCGCTAAATAAATATCGTAAAATCTTAATGCTGGATGTTATATCTTGCTGTAAATCAATGGGAGTTCAGTAGTTATAAAAATGGCAACCGAGACTTGAATTCACTTTCGCAATTTGATTTAAGAATTTTGGGGGTTGAAATAAAAATAATGCTGAATTATAACCAGGAAAACTTTTTTATTGAGTTATGGAATTTAATAATTTGTAAAATCAAATGACATTTTAGAAATCAATAAGTTTAAAATTCTTTTTTGCAGAGTAAATTCGACAGTTTCGATCGAGATTATCCTCCCGTTTTGTAAATATTTCTTTCACCTCACCCCATCCCCACCCGATATTATATTTGATTCTGTTTCCTGACGAGTATCAACGCATTTTTATTAAATATTTTTACAACAATTGCAACATTGTTGAAATAAACGTGACGGGGAATGGTCTACGGATAATTCCAACAGTTGAAAAAATAAATGAAGCCCTTCCTATCGACAAAGACCAACTTTTTCCTTCCATCCCCATTCTTTATGTCGACTGGTAGTTACGAGCATCTCCCGTCGCTCGAGAAATGAATGGTCCATAGGCCTCTGAATGAAAGGTAACGACTGTCGAGATGAGGTCGACAATATGTGAGTATTTCCAGTGAAAAAACGCGGAGAGACGGGGTAAAAAAAAGAACTCTCGTATTTTTTTTACCCTCTTTCTCACAAAATGTTGAGTTTGCGTATCTTTAAAGGTTCTCTCAACGTGTGCTTGTGCACCATCACCCGAGTGTGTGTCTCTTTTATGCACCACGGGGACAAGATTGAAATCCTCGGGGATGCTATGACTGGGGATGGGCTACGAGAGTGTGACGTATCAGGAAATAAAGCTCCTTATGCCGATACAATGCATTGTGAATCAGTAGATGATGGGGTAACAGAGAGAAGACGTGCGACACGCAACGGTGGTATAACATCTCCATGGAATTACTCGATTCGCTTATGGTATTTTGTAGGCTACGGTGGATACGTTGAAAGGGAGTAGAGCGAGGAGGATCGGGGTCACGGGAATGGACTGTTATGGGTGAAATCCATTTATCCTTCGTGTTTTCAATTTTTCTCCTTTTGCCTTTCCGATTTTCATATTGAAAAGGGAATAATTTGAATATTTATAGACGGGAAAATGGAATTTTTTTGCGTAGGGAGAGTCGATATTCATTCTGGTGGACGGAATTTCTCCGAGGTTGCATCAATATTTTTTTGCATTCATCGATAGAGAGGGATCGCGGAGGTCGCAGAGGATGCCGAGCGAAAAGGTTCAAAGAATCGATATTGTTATTCCTCAGTTGTTTAATTATTCTAATGTCAGAGATGCCAGATAGGAGCAGCAAATGACCGCTAAAGATACTCAAGTTTCAAACTAATACTCCAGAAAAGGTGGGAAAATGTTTAGATCTCATCCACATAAGCGCATGTATGTGGCTACTTATGTGAAACGACTTCTGCTACGATAATTATGAGCTAATGAGTGAGTGAAGTAGAGGGTGGTCACGTCATACAATGCCAATTAGCTGTTTCTACGTACAAAATGGGCAGAGGAAAGACATCATGAATTTTATTCATTGAATAACTGACATCTTTGGAAACTCTTATCTCCTGTTCAACATCTCGAATTTTGAATTAAAATTTGACTCTTGAGGAAGTTAAATATTTGACTGAGCCAGAAGGTTGCTTATAAACATCAACAGAAGTCAGATCAGTTTACAGAGACGAGTCTTTTCCCTTGAATTTCTCAAGAACGCTGTGTACCTTAGCTGCATTCTGTCTACAGACTCCAATTTGAATAGTTCGCCAAAGGAGATTCCAGGGCTCAATGAGGGAGTTTCATTGGTACCTTCCATTACATAATATAGTTTCTGTAATAAAATTGATCGTTTTTTTCCCCATAGATGAAGGTGGTGATAGATACACCTTTACCATCGACTTCACGCCACGGACGGGAAACTGCAATAGTATCAGTTTTTTCGGTCTCTCGGGGATATGATAATTTGAAAATTCACGCTAATTTGGCTGTGGAAGCAGTAGCATGGAAGTTTCATTCTCTCAACCCTTAGCAAATGAGTTTCTCTAGGATTTTCAGCAAATGTAAATAGTAGTTCGTTTCTACCAACATTTTATTTCCTCAAATGAATTTCACAACATTAAACTAACTCATTCAGAGGGAACTGTGAAAGAAAAATGTTTATTTCAATCCATTAACAAAAGTTAATCATAAAATGGGACATTCATTGAATAATGTCCAACCGGTGAGTACAACGGAAAGTGTAATCAATGTCTAGACACGTAAATAAGTCTTTTACGATCAGACTGACCCCCACTCCCCACCCTCAAATGACCCAATTTTATTCAGCAATATAAAGTAATATCTCGTGACCGAGAATATCCATTATAATATTTTTTTTTATCGTTTACTATCACATTTGAGGGTGTACACTTTTTTCCCCTCTAGCGATAAGCAATTTTTGCTACTATGAATGCTAACATGCGATATAATTCAGCTTTATCGGGGCCTTCATAACCAGCTTAATAGGTATGTTTATAAAGGTTGCATAACAATTAGAAAATGAATATTACGAGGGTAGGAAGAGAGAGTTCACGTGCATTATAACTCAACTTGGTGTGTTAATTTAACGGTTAAATAGGGTTTCGCTATTTGCATTGAGGCGAATCTGCGCAGTGTTGTGAACTACATTTGTATCCGTGAAGTTGGATGATTTGCTAGCTTCCGGAACAGGAAAATGTGCTGACGAACATCTTTCCTGGTGTATTTTGATTATTCATTTATTATCTTAATATAGATGATGCGCGCCGGATTCATCTACCTGCTCTCATATTTATTTGTTAACAATGGCCGAAGGTCGGCAGCAGAGACTGCGACACGACAAATGATTCACCCTTTTGTGAATGTTACGATATTAACGCTAGCGGAGTCGGCGGACGATTGACGGTGTCGTGTGTTTTCAATTGTTGCGAAAAAAGGATGAATATGTGCGTTCACCGTTTACGGGCTATTTTGAATATTTAATGAAAAATAAATTAGGAATGTTGAATGAGAATATTGCATGGGTGAATATATATTGAGGAAGAACATAATTTTGTCAATCATATCAGTTTCGGGCGACCATATGTCGCGAATTACCATTCGAAAATTCACTGTAAATTCCGCAATATTTGATCCGTACAATTGTATTAGTTTCTCAGTGTGTCGGTTTTATGCCAATCGAGTTATCGGAAAATATTAATTATTAAACGAGACTAGAATAAATGACGGGAACTTCCGACGCGTTTTGTTCAGCTGAAACGGGAATATAAAGTCTTATGAAGACTTTCGTTTCCGAATTTTCATGTGAGGAGAACGTTTCCTATTGATTATCGCCAAAGTCATTGCAAATTGTTTCTTCCGCAGAAGGGTGAGACGATAAATTATTCAATTCACAAGCCTCGAGTTTTCTCTCATCGAATTTTTGAATACCGATGCAATATTATTTAAGCAAAATCATAAGAAACCATGCGAGTGCGGGAGAATCTCGGAACGAGGCAAATTACTTCCTCCCAGATATTCTCCAGCCGTGAAACCTAATTATGAAGCCTCCAATAAACTGTGAGCCACTATCAGGTTACAGGTAATAACCGTGCCGATACCTTGCTCAGTGTATTCATGGTCATGCAGAAGGGAGAGTACAAATAATATTATGAAAGCACTCCGGTGTGTGGTGAGACATGATGATATACAGCTCACTGTTTCCCGGAAAATCGTAAAGAGAAGGCCATAAAAATGCGATCTATATCGGTGAATTGAAAAATAGACATCTGTGTGTTATGATTTTTTTTTCTTTTTTTTCCTTCCCATACGTTATCCATCCCTATGCCTCTGGCCCTCACGATCATATTCTCATTAATGCAAATGGTGAATACGAAGCAGTCAGAGTGGCCTTGGATATTCGATTCAGGGAAAATTTTTCATGAAAAACATCCACCGGAGACTCATTTGTCTCCTCCAACTCGAGATATACAAACGAAAACTTTGTCATACCGAAAAAGTTGGGTTGCCGTATCTTTTGGAGATCAGAATAGCTCTTAGGGGTGTCATTTCTAACGTCACATTTGGCTTTTCCTCCTCACCACTGGGGGAGACAATCTTTTAAAATTAAATTTATCAAAATTGGATGAATTTTAATTGAATTAGTTGATGCCAGATGCAAATATCCTGGTTAATTAAGAATGAAGACACTTAAAAATCTATAAAAATTCATTCCTGTACCGTCACTCAAGCGCTCCTGAATTTTTAATATTCTTGCGGGTAAAATATTTATTTAAACTTATATCGATTCATTGCAGTGCTATTATCGAATAACTTTATCTCACATTCAGAACCGATTAATATTTTTTAAAAATATAAAAATCAATGGTACATGATGTATCTTGTCATCGTAAATCCTTGTGATATTGAACTCGAAATGGGCATGAAATAAAAGCAGAAGAAAATTGTCCAAGAATGGCTTCATTTTCAAATTAAAAAAATATAATTCCATGTATTTAAGTGGCCTTGTATGTTATAAAGGGAGTTGAATGTTTTAACCCATGAAAACGCACCAAAATTATTCTCTACATTCTCTCGTTCCTTCAAGACATCTGAATTGATTACTTTTTCAGCTAAATATAAAACTATGTAAAATTCACCGTGACACGATTCGTCACATCATTAAATGTTATCGCATTCCCCGAGAAATGTATTTTCAGAATAGCCGATGAAAACTTGAAAAACTCCGTCTTTTCGAACTCTTGAAATTTGTATTTAAATGATTCGGCGAGAATTCTGTCAATCAAATAGCGTCACACTCATTCAATTTTTATAAAAATTATCGGGCTTATTAAGCCACTGGTGTCACTCAAAAGCGAGTAAAACTAGAATTTTTCGGATCCAGTAAAATTAAAAATTCAGATAGTAACACTTCAAGTGGTCATAATGTCACGAACATTTCGTTTTATATAAAAAATTGTTATACCTATCCTTAAAAATTCCACGAAGTTTAGCATCACATGTCAGATCGCCATTGTCATTGAGTCATTTTACTAGAGATAAATACGCTGACTATCACAGGTGAAGAAAAATAATCGTGAAATTTATCAGTAACGAATATCATATAAATTATTTAGATGCCCGACTAAAAATTCCACAGTTTTCATCCCCTGCCAATCGATGCTACATTTCCACTAAAAACACGAATTAATTCAGCTGAATAACGATTACCCTAGACTTATAATTAACGAAACTGGTTCATAAAACATGAAACCCGGATTTAACGTTGAATCCACTCGTTCTCAATTTTTTTGTCAGACAAAAATAAACTCCGACATTCGACAAAAACAGTTTTAAAAAAAAAGACACACTCAAACCCCGGGAAATACGTATTCATCGTTACATCCGGGTTATATTCGCACATCTCCGGCTTTCATTAATTAAAATATGGTAAAGGGGGAGCGTAAAGGATATACCGTACGCGGAATATATAAAAAGGGTCTCATTGGTGCAAAGTTGGAGTGAAGTGGTGGCTTGGGCATCTTCACCAGAGTGTGTTCAGTCGGGTGTTCACGATGAGTTCTAACAATGAACGAGCTCCACTGAAGGAGTAAGGGGATGCCACCCTGGTAGAGCCCTGTGTTCCATCTTACAGCGCTTTTCACCGAATAAAATTGCTGGGACGCGGTGATCGTGAGCCGCATTTTTACTTACAAGTAGGCATTCATAATTCTGTCAAGACGTGGATGAAGGTGCAAACAGGATTTGAATGCCATAAACTGGCATAAAAAACAACTGGGAACTGGATCAAATTCGCAACAATCCAATTCAGTCCTGATTGAGCCAGTGATGAGCTTTATTAAGCCCGACCTGGTGCATCAACTTGGATGTCACTCATGCCCTTGCGATATTATGATTCGACTCTGACTGAATTGTGATCAGAGCCAATCAAGTGATCCACCTCACTCTGCGTTCCGCCCTCCCGGTCCGTTTTGCCCTATCCTCCCCTGTTTTGAAGATGCAGACACACAATCTTCAGTTAAAAATATGTTTACTCATATCTCTTACACACCTTTAACTGCATGACGATGATGCCTGCCATTTGGCGAGCCTGATCAGGCTTCATTATGAACATAAGTGGATTTTCTGGTATATGTTTGATCATTTATTATCAGATGGCTTTTTGTATATGAGCGTACGTGAAACACATAAAAAGCCTGATTTGTGTGCAACGTCGGTGTAACACGATGGCTTGTGCATCTTCACGAGGAAATGTTCAGTCGGGTGTTCGCTATGAGTTTCCAACAATGAACGAGTGCCAGCGGAGGAGTAAAAGGACGCCTCTCTGGCACAGGGCTAGGTCCTATCTTACAGCATGCTTCTCACCAAATAGAATTGCCGAGACGCGGTGGTCGTGAGCCGCATTTTTACTCACAAGTGGGCATTCATAATTCTTTCAGGGCACGGTTGTGGTGCCACAGCGAGGCCCAAGGTTTCATGGAAGAATAAAAAGCACGAACAGAATATAATAAAGGGAGAAAATGTCTCAGCTAAAGGGCCGGGTAAGGGAACGCCGGAAAGCCCATAGATACAAAAAATCGTAAAACAGTGAGATGGAGAGTTGAATAGACTCAGGACTCGACAAGGATTCGGAGATAGAACGGTGAACTGTTGGTTGAAGTATTTTGCTAATCCGGTTGTTGAGAGTCATTCCGAGAGTTTGATGCTGTTGGGACAATGCACAAGACGAGAGAGAGAGACAGAGAGTGATAGGGAGAAAAAGAGGAGGTAATTTTATCAGATGGAAACAATAAAAATCTCGCTGAGTCTTTTCAGTAGGTTGGATTTTTTTTACGGCCTTGCACGAGAAGAATTGAAATTTGTAATCATGATTAATGTTGCAATCCTTTTAATTCACGGGAGTCGTGAAAGAACTTTCTGATTGATTGAATTCAATGTTTCTGATTAAGTGTAGACGATTTTTGTTAGTTACACCCTGACTTCATTTGTCTTTACAATATTACAATAAAGAGGTGGAGTATGTTACCTTCAACATCAACTCAAATTTCCAATTTTGTATATGGGAAAATCCTATTGCGTACCCTGTACGTATTTATTTTAATAATAGACGTTCATTGTCGACCTATTTTATTCTTCGTTACGTGGTGGTACCCGGTAGTGATTAATGACGATCAGGTAAGGGTTTGAAATTAGACATCTCGACTGTCACAAAATATAATTTTCAATAATTTTGTGGCAGTTAAGAGGTGTCGAACAGCTGCGATATTTCACCACGAAACAGACCCGAATATTCTCATATTTCATGAATATAATAATGGAAGCAATCAAACATTTAAAAAGTCTGAGCAAAGCTTCTCACTCACGCCTGAAATCCTCCATCAATTACTTGCAATCTCAAGGCACTGATGCACATACGCTTGCATTCCACCGCAAACACATTCATGTATACATAGTACCGCAGGCATCACATTGCGAATAATCAGAATACAGTATCCGAAAATGACAGGGAGCATTGGTGTGGAGCTGTGGGCAATGCCGGTCCTGTATCCTATATGGTATTACTGACGCCTGCTGCTCACAGGCATGTCCATTAGCCGGGATTATCCTCCCTCTCATCTCAGATACCATACGCCTGATGATTTCTCTTCGATTGACCTCTTAAATCCTGGCAATTCTCACGTGCGAATGAGAAACAGACGGGATAGCTTTCGGCACCAATTCACCATCCCGCATGCATACCTCGTGCATCCCTCATGCATTCCTCCAGGCATTCTAACACTCACATATATACTCATCGAATATAACACGTTCTCTCATTCGCAGAATCAGTTATTCATTCCTCTTTGGAGGTGAGGGTCGAAAAATACTGTGACATATTCGATATTTGATCAGATAGCAATGAAAATGTTTGATAAATTTCGCAATAATTACATACGATTTAATATATATATATATACCAGACGTTTGAAAGTAATCATCGGGAAATAATCGACAAGAATTTGTTCTCTGAAGATTAAAAAAAATTAATTGCGTCTTAAAGAGTGGTTCACCGGAAGATTTGTGCAACGATTTTTGGAAGATATTCCAGGTCCAGATATTTTTTTTTCACTACAGACATGGGCCTGCAGTAAATATTACTACTCCTCATGACAACCATCTGCCTCGTACCTGATTGTAAATCCCAGTCATGTCCTCAAGTACAAAAAAAAAATTGTGGTATCCCATTCAGAATTAGTCGCCTCACCCAAAATTTCCCTCACATGCACTTCTCCAATGCTCACCTCCACCCCATCCCTTCCACCTCTCATAAACCCACGAAAATCACCATTCCGTAGCCGTACAGCTACATCCTTGTGAGTGCTTATTGATCGAAATAGTAAACGCCACCACGTGCGAAGGACGTTTCTCCGTTTCTCCCCAGCACTCTGTCTTTCATCTCCTTCCTCTCGCTCCTTTGAACCATTCCTTCCGTTTACACTTCGATAGAAAGAGAGACTGGGGGAAGGAGGGAGGTGGCTCGGTTGGGGGAGGAGTTGCAGTACTAACACTGACACCCGGTAATGTAGGGGGTAGGGGGTAGTGGGTTATACCACACTTCAGAATGCATGGCACATATACCAGCCCTTGGAAAACCATTTCATTGGTGGATATATAAGCGTGCAGTCGAAACTCGCACATGCACGAACCGTTAACAACGGCATTGGATCTAAATACATTTGCATAATTAGCGTGTGTGCGCGGCACCGCGCCACCTAACCAGCCGCAACATTCTCTCTCAGGCAGCCTCATGTCTAGATGCTAAATTTCTCCTCGATCTTTACGGGGAAGGGAGGAAAATTCTGGGGAAATTGGAATTTTCGGTCGATGGGGGGGATGGGATTATTGGCTTTTGATACTTGTGGTGGGCTGGTGGTGTGGAATTTTTAGAAGGCCATTCGGGCTATTGGGGGAATTAATTTTTTTTTTGCAAAACGAAGGATTTGTTATCCGTTAGGCGATTTTTTCGCGTGACCATTGCCGTGTTTGATTCGCACCAAAGTACCGGCGCCGAAACGGCGCGCGTTTTTTTTTATTTGTTCCCCAACGAACTTGGGAAATAATATGGATTGTGAAAAGGATATTGAAAAAGCATTTTTATTTTTATTAACGTGGAAAAAATATAAAGTGCTTTTGAAGGCTTTTTCACTTTGGGGATGTTGAGAAAATCTCATGAACAAATATTTAAACTATTGTTCATTTGTAATAGATCGGTTCATTGAATAAAATCCAATGATTTCTGGAAATTTTTATTCACAAATTTGGAGCGCTTATTTCAAGTGAAATAGGTACTCGAATTCATGTATATTTAATGGATTGGTGCTAAACCATAAAATTCTCTCCAACCATGTGGTTTCCGTGGTAATATATATCCACGGCACTAGGAAATTCCAAAGTGTTGGGCCAACTCGGTGGCAAGATGTCCGGTGACGCATACGAATTCCAAAATCCCATTCCACATTTTAAAAGCCGGGAAGCTATTCTGAGGAAGCGCGGCGATCACACTGAAATACCCTACTATTTTCTGCATGAGTTTTTTTTATGGAAAAGAAGGATCTACTCTCTCACTCACTGGCCGCTCACCAGACTCAACTTATTGTGTCTTCAACTTTTTTATGCACCGGTGATGTTGCATGATAATGGGGTCTGGTGAAGTGGGTATGAATGCTGGGGATTTTTATGTCTCTTCTGAGGTGAATTTATAGGAATTTTTTGATTGCCGGAAATACGAACGGATCTGCAGAGACCGCGTACAACCGCTGCAAACACAAAATCGCTGTTAAAGTGGGAGGACTAAAATTTCCGGTGAATTCCTTAGAAACTGTTATCATGTTTCAGATCGACTCAACTGTCGGGGAATTCCATTGTTAGGAATTCAAAGTTATAACCAAAAGTAACTGGAATGTGTGCCTTATAATTAAATTATAATTAAATCATTGAATTTGTCACTTCGAATATTTTTCTAACAACAATTTAAAGTGGGAGCAGCTTAATATTCAGTAATATTTCTTTGCTAATGAAAAAAACGTCGATTTAGCGGACTTCGCTCTCACTTCTCCCCCCAACAACAGAATGTAAACACAAAAGAAGAGGATTAGTTCGAGTGCTTGAATTAACGTTGTTGTATCTTACGCCTGGCATTGTTAAAACGGGCGTGGTCGGCGGGAGTGCACACAGCCGAGGGTCCACGATAAGTAAGACGCCGCGCGGAAAATGTGGTTAGGTGAAATGTACTTAACTGGAATACGGATTACACTCTGTCTCACTCTCATCCCTCACCCCCCCCCCCCGAGTATACCACCCTTCTCCGTTCTACCCTTGGACTCTGTGCATACGCCTCACTCGTGGAGAGGAGCCTTCTGCGGTATCCCGTCCTATTATTTAATGCGGACCCGGCAGCTCAGAGGCCTCGGGTTAGTCCCTAGATCCACCCCAGGAATAACATTTGTCTTGACTTGAACAAATGATTCATTTCACCTCTCCTGTAGCTAAATACTGTCATTGTACCCTGCTGAAAGGGTATAAACATGAGGTAAATATGGCTTCATCATTACTGAGTGCATTTTTTTTTCGATGAATCAGAAAACCCCCAGATATAGAATTCTGTAGAGTATTTTCACAATAACTTATCAGAACTAGAATTATATTAATTCTGATGAATTAATAATTGCCGTTTTGTCGTCAGATAGTTAAAATGCCCCCTTATTCATTGATTTTCATGAGGCAGAATGAAAAATTGAAATCCGAATGATGGAAGGTAATGATTGGCAGCCGAACTGCTCGTGATAACTAAGGGTTTTTAAATAAAATTTTTCCGATGAGAAAATGTCTGTTATTTTATTTTTATAATTTACCACTATATCTTGACGTCGACAGTAACCAGACATAGCTATGGAAAATGGGGAGTATTCGCTTCGCAAATAGCACTGTTATAAATTGAGATTGGGGATATATTGCAGAGATTCTGATGGATCTTGATATCACATTTACTGTACTAGAACTTCGGGTCTGATGAGGATTATTTCGATTAGCTAAAACGTTGTGATATGATTTCGTGACTGAAATGGAACCCAAAGTTTTATAAAAGTCTATTGGAAGAAAGCGTTGAGTAGCTTTACTTGAGGGATGATAAATCAGAAACTTTCCTTAATATCGAAAATCAATGGTTAATTCTTTCCAATTTTAGTCGACGTTTCCTGTGCATTCAGAAATAATATTCCAAAACCAGAATTGATTTGTATTTCACTAAAAATTTCAATTCAAATTGAATGGTACAACAAAATATATGGAAGAAATTCCGCATTGATAGACAATTTCGGTTAATGGTGCTGAATGAATTCGCTCGAATCGTTTTTCTTAATCCGTTTAAATGAAATACATATTCATTCGAGTTAACTAGAAATCTTGTTAATCCAGTAAAGTACCTTTTCCCAGGCAGTTGGGCTAACACAAGAGTTTTTTTTTGGTGCGAGCCAGTGTTCAGTAACAGTTACTGAATTTCGATTGATCGAGTACATCATCTAGTTCACATCGACCGTTCAAGTGCTTCACCTCAATTTTCACGTATCCCCCCCATTGATTTTTGCTATTACGCGATATATCACACGATCTTTGGTATTTGGTCAGCTTATTTTTGTAGAAATTTCCCTCTGCATGTAATTCAATAATTATTACCAAAGGTTCATATAAATCAACATGCCACCGCTCAATTGAATTGCAGGGTAATTATCAAGGAATATTCACAATCTACAATTCAACAGCGCTATGGAGTATGAACTATTTAACCTTGGTAACGTCAAACGAATTCTTCTATCAGTATGTTGTGATTGATAATTAGCCATATTCAATTAATAAAAGCACCGTTCCCTTTCCTCCCGGGCCCGGCTGAATAAGTACCAAACCAGCTTTCTGTAAAAAAATCCCCGGACAAGAATAAAATGAAAAATAAAAAGGAATTCTGAATCATAAAATGAAGGAGCAGGAGGGGAAGGGTAGTGGGTAGCCCAGACGAAGAGCGTCAGGTAATTATGACGAAACGAGGCCGTGTAAAACGGTTGAAGAATAAGCGGGCGGGTACGACGTCGCGGAAAAAACGAGAGGATAGAGAGGACCCAGAGGTTTCAGATAGGTATATTATAAGGACGGTTGGAAAATTGGCGGAGGAAATTGCTCGTTTCCCCCTTCTCCCTTCCATCCAAACGCAAGGACTCTCACGCCTCCTTTCCTCCGTTCACCCCGTGCTTCCTCGCCCGCCGGCAAAACGGCTTGTCAGGCCGTCTGAGACGGTACAAAGACGATGAATCGAGAGGAAGAAAGAAATATCGTCAAGCGATTTTTCGACGATTTGCCTCTTATATTTCACACAAAAGCGAGAGAGGGGATTATAAATTTTTTCTCCTTCATTATTACAATTTTCTCTTGACGAGTGAAAAAATCAATTTTTGGTCAGACCACTTTCAGTTAACGTAACATTTCCGTCTGAGATTTTTCATAAAGAATTTTAGGTGGTCAAACCCCTTTTTTATGATATTTGAGAACCCTATAGGTGTTGCGAAATTAAAAAATTTTGTGGTCAGGACAGACCCTACCACTTTCCTGGACTATTATTTACGGTATTCACGCTTTTCTTCCGAGAAAGGTGATGACCAAGAGGCTATTCATAAAAAACGCCGAGGGCCAATGAATGGACGATGGGATTGAAAAAGCGGACATGGGGGCATAAATTGGCACGTGCCTCCGATAAAATTGTGTATTATGATGCCCTTTCCTGAGTATCCACAATTTTCCATCAAGCTATTTTTCGCCAGACCGTGGCAACTTTACCTTCAATCGTCACGTATGGATCTATAGTTATATACCACATTTATCGTTTTTTACCCTCGCGCTATCTCGTTTTATTAGTCTGTATACAGAGATATGTGGGGCGAGTGCACGTACTCAAATACGATATATCATAAAAAAAAAAGTAAAATTGCCACGAAATAGCAAACATAAAAATGAATGGTAAAAAAAAAAGGAATCCGGTCAGGTTTTATGACAAATTTGACGTTAAAGGTAAAACGTGATGAATATAGATCTATTTGTATTGAGTTTGTTTATTTTTTTTTAGGAGTGTGAGTGATGGGGAATTTTATTTTTCATCTGGGGACGATTATAATTGGGACATATATATGAGGATTTTTGAAACAAGAAACAATATTTTTTTCAACTTGACCATTTTTTTTTGTTTCCAGTGATTGCTACTACGAAAACTCCCCGGGATGTGAAAAGGGAGAACAATATATCGTAAGTTCATTTAAAACCTGTTTTAGTTATGTGTATTTGGGTCAAAGGGTAGAAAATTTTAACTACAGTAAACTATTCTCACTAGAGTGACCGCAAACCGCGTTGAAAAACGTGACAGTTGCGGCGAATAATGGCATTTACAATCAATATGAACTGAAAACTCGGTAACAATACTCGCCAACGAGAATGTGATGTAATAATCAATAACTGCGATATGGTTACGCAACTGAAAATGGAATACTGGATTTAATTAGACCTATAAACATCATTAGAGTTAATTATTGCTCCCAACGGTCACTGTAATCTACGAACGAATCCCCCAATATTCTACATATATATATATACATTTTTTTTTTTTGAAGAAACGATAACTGGAAAATGGGGAACGTGGGATCACACGCTCTCGTCTAACTCCAGTACTCGGCCCTATTCCAGGCCCCGCTATTCCTCACCGTGCGTCAATTTTTCCCCCGTTTCAATCAAAAGCAGCCAACAATCCCGACAAATGAATCCCAGGGTTTTTTTGGGGCCTCTCCAGAGCGTCCCAAAAAAAACCCCCAAAATAATCCTTCCCCAAAGTTGCCGTTGGCGCAGTGTCCCAAAACTCCCATTGGAATCCATCCGGCCTCCACAACACCCCAGCCCACATTACACCTAATGACTTTATAGCTCCCAGTAACCTTTAATGAGGGCAACCGGTCCTCCACGTACCGTCTAAGGCCGCATGGGTTGTCCCCCAAGAGTGTTTGCATTCATTACCTTCTAAAAGGGGGCGTATACACACAGACAAACTGAGTGCCCAAGAATAGGTTACCCACCTTTTCTCCACCTTCTCAATTCCCCAGTAGAGTTTCTTGTTAAAGCATCTCCCTCCTTCCTTTCACCCCTCATACCACCCTATCTCCAACTACTCTCATCCCCACTCTAAGTGCATTATCTGCTCACCCACACATTCGTGATGTCTGTGTTCATTACAATGATGTGCATGGGCAAATTCTCGTGGCACTTGTTACTTAACCAAACGAGGCGAGACTATCGACATCTCGTGTCTGGTTGAATGACTAACTGAATTTTACACGTTGACTTTAATCGAATTCAATTGAGTAACTTCAGACCAGTGGGTTACCTGCCCCCTTTGTAAGACTGCACTGAGAAATGCTTTCCATCCCATTCAACCCCACACATGGGATGGATGAGATGGCATTGGGGCCTTAGGGGTAGTGGGCGGGGAGGGGGGGGGGTAGTTGGTGGGTTGGTACAACCCCCTCGGTGTTATTGGAAGGTTAAGTTTCTCTTGTCAGACACCTACGCCATCTCACTCAGTTTCCTCGTTTGACATCTGGTTGTACTCGTGTTCTCCCGAACTAGTACTAACACTCCAAACTATCTAGTCGTCAACCTGTGGGAATTGAGGATTTTCCTTCTGCCTTTGTTGGAGGATATGTGGGATGGATGAAATACTAACGAGTTTGTGTTTCGAGACAAGTAGATAGAGTCGGCGTTCAATCGGCCGTGACGGCTGGCGGTTGGGTGGTGAAAGAGAGGGAGAGGGCTGGAGGCGAAGTGTTGGAGATGAGGGGTTTTTTCTTTCTTAACAATTAAATTGATTAAAAGGGAGGAAAATTGAATACAAAATAAATTACACGTAGACAGTAAAGCAAGTTACTATTTTACACTTGTTAAGTTTCATGAAATAAATGAAATTAAAAAATAAATAAAGAGTAAAGACTGTAGGTTCAATGAGAACGAAACTTTGTCGTTATAAGAACAATGGAGACAATGAAATACGTTGAAAATTATTTTGCTGTTCTGTCTACGGAAGAATGATATTTTTTTTTCGTGTGAGCACTCCCATCAGTCACATTCACACTGCGGAAATTCAATTCTACTGGTGAAGACTAAATGTCCCGAAAATGCACTCGTGTCACATGAAAAACATATATAAACCAGTGGAATTCAGTTTACTAAAGGTCCAGGGCACGTCATAAACTCGTCTAGAAACTCAAACCCACAGAGTGATTCTCTATTCCACCTGCATTTGTAAAATCCCTCAAGTGTAAGTATCGAGTTATTATATCAATTATGGAAATTCAACTGGGAGACTTTGTAAAAATGATCATGTCCAGAAAATTTATTTATCGTGTCAGCGATGGTCCCTTCGTGAGTCTCAGCACGTCGAGGTATTTTTGCTGGGATATGCGGCTCTGAGCACGCAGAGTGCTGCTGAAGGGGTTTGGGGAGGTGTCCAACGGGTCGAGAGACGAGTGAAATAGGGAATGAAGAGGAAAAGATGCAGGTGTATTGAAATTACTGGGCTATTTTTTAGTATTCTGAAGAAATATTTAAGGGATCACTTCTACTTTAAATATTTCAAACCCCTTTGATCCTCAGAAATTTTTAACTTCGACGATGATCTGTTCCCTCTCATTCTCAATTTACAGCTTTTCTAAAGCTGGTATGTAAGCTGATATATTTTCCGAAAATATCACTATAAAATTTTCAACAAAAATAATAATAAAAAATTCTCCCCATCGAGTTCTCCCCGAAACTCAACAATCGGGAGATCTGATTTATCGCATCAATTTTTCGATTAGAAAATTCATGACTCGTATTTTCACTCCTCCGTCTCGTGAAACTCGTGAAACGGTGGAGAGAAAAAAAAGTACGAAGAAAAATGCTCGATGTCAGGGGGTGAAGATGCCTGGAGGTGGTGAATGAAAGGGGTCAGGACAACCATGGGGTGGGCTGAGTCAAGAGGATAGAAGTATGACGCAGGTGGTGGTGAGGAGAAAAGACGACTCACACGACTTCGTGTGTGAGACATAAAAAGTATCGTCGAGGAAGCACCGAAGGTACTGGGGAATATGTGGTCTTGGTTGTGCTGCGGGTGACAGAGGGGCAGGGGGAATAGGGGTAGCTCAGTCAGACAGGAGAGAAAACGTGCGCAGTTGGAAAAGAGCGTCATGCTGACGGAGGAGCCGACGTTACTGAGAATAATTGTCCGGGTGAAGCCAACAGATACATATAAGTACGTACGTGCACACCAATGGGAATATAAACCCGTTAAAACTGTCATTTGGCTGATGGCTTTGGGGATAACAATTTTTTTTTATGTCCATGCTCTGTTGTCGTTCAATTTATCGCTCTCTGTATTATGAAATTCTTAATTGACTTGCGGAGAGAAATGAAGAGAGGGGATGTGGAATGGCCGTGAGGCATAATGTCTTGGGATAATGAGGGTCATAAGGGTCACATAACGGAGACAGGTTTTCTCAATTGAGATAATTGAGGACACGGAGAGTAAAGTTGAATGAAAATTACCTGGAAAGTCGTGGCAAATTTTAGTGTATGAAAAGTTATCTGTACCACCAATTGCCTTCTTCAAGTTCTATCTCTCCCTCAGACCTCTGTGAAAATGTTGATACACAGATTTTGTAAATTCTTCAATGAATTTGAAATATAAAATTTCACGACACCATCACTAAGTTCACTATCAGTAAGTTTCATGAAAAGTTTTTCAAAAACCCCCGATAATCGTAAAAATCTGTAACTATAGCGATAATCTTTTAACTCGATCAGAAGGACATCACCAAAAATTTCTAAAACGCTTGTCAGAGATTCAAAAATAATTTGTCTGTCTGTCCTGGAACAATCCATCGAGTATCAAAAAATTCCAATCCCGACAAAATTAACAGATGAATTCAATTTTGAGTAAACCTGTCCAATAAGCTTAACAATAAATATGTGATTACGCGGCACGCATTCCTTCTTAACTGCATCAGAGTATAAACAAGAATATTTTAAAGAAAAAAAGTATTCTCTTCTCAGTGCATGTAAAATACAACTCCGCTTATTCCACAATATCCATGGCGCAAATAATAAAACAACAAAAAATATGATAATGGATGAAGAATTAAGCCCTCCACCGCGGGCAGATCAAGCGTCCATTAAACAAATGAAAAAAACTGAGTGAACATGTAGAGATTGAAATGGCAATGCACAGGATTGCGGCGCTATTTTCAGAAACATACGAAGATATGAGGGACATAACCCAATAGCGATAAAAGAAAAAATTACCAGTTGAGCCTTTGTACTGCGTGCTCGACGCTTTATCGCGTTTTTTTTTAAAGTGCACATCAGCGACCATTATGGGTCTTCCTGGGAAAAATCGATGGACACCATATGGTTGTCATAAAACGGTTTATTAAGAATACATGGGAAATAAGGTAAATTGCACTTATGTCGGTGTTTAATGTGTAGCGAGGGGAAACTGAAAGCTCGCAGGGCTGTGGGTATATGTTTTACAGAAATTCTCGGTATTTTCAGGTTTCTCATGCG
Source organism: Diachasmimorpha longicaudata (assembly GCF_034640455.1). NCBI lineage: Eukaryota > Metazoa > Arthropoda > Insecta > Hymenoptera > Braconidae > Diachasmimorpha > Diachasmimorpha longicaudata. The sequence goes on from NC_087225.1 coordinate 11,245,756, forward strand.
ATAATTGAATTCGATGAATTTAAATGACAGAAAACATTCTCTCAACGTACCGGGCGCTAAGGGGGTGCAATATTTTTTACAATGAATAAATTGTGATAAGGCAAAGGGAATCATCAATTGAATATAATAACAATAACATGAGTGCGGTGTTGCAAATGTTTTTGAAACGTCTTAATTAGCAATTTGCCCACAAACGAATGGAGAAAACGAGATGGAAACTGCCAAACTCCCATATCTCATTCCAAACTGGTACCACAGACAAAGTCAAATTCTCGCATGAGGATTCTACCGATTCAAATGCTTTCGCATTACAATTCCAAAAGTTTCAATGCCCAAAACGCTGATAATTGACAAATTAAATTAATAAATTGATAAAATTACTAATTAAAGGACTCAAATTGGAGAACAAGAATATCTCATTTTTAGACATTAGTTTTTGATGGTCTAGCTGGGTTTAATGAAAAAGCCGAGTTTCATAATTTTACGTCAAAGGAAAAGTGACGGAATATTCTACAATCCCCGACGATCTCGGGGATGAGCAGCTGGGGATTACCAGAATGGACAGTTGGGCTAATGGCAATGGAATCTCGTCATTGGCGGGTAGTTTTTAATCAAATTTATCAGAGCGTCTGATAAAGTTTTATCATAGTCGTGGTCTTAGTAGGAAGGAATATGAGGAGAACAGATGAGAAGGGATTCACACGATCTGGTGCCGCCCCAGCAGATGAACACTTGCGAGACCCCGGTATCCTACAGCTGAAACTTTTCGTTACATGGACCGGTTGTGTATTATTGGTCATAAATATCGTTTCAGTGCAACAAAATGAAAATTAATACGACGAAAAGTTTTAACATGGAGAATGTGGTTAATATTGTTTGGATAATTCTTTGGTGGAATTTACGATAGTTTTTACGGGGGAAAAAGTTTTGGAATAAGGTCATCCCAGTTGTGGAGATTGAACATCAGTTGAGAAAGAAATGATCCGTTGATAAGTGAAATATATCGTAACACCTCTGCCTTGGATTCATGATTGATTTTAATTTCTTATTTTTTCATTGAGGTGCACACCATTTCACGATCAACTTTCGTCCAAAATTTTTTATTTATCTTTTCTTCTCCCTGAGTTCCGGTGAGTTTATGATTTGCGTTCATTTGCATTTACGTAACACCGGCAATTTCTTCCATTGTTCCAGGACAGAATCTCCGAAAACACAGAGGGATCTCAAGTTCACTAGTTCCATTTCCTTCAGCTAGCATTTTCGTCGCATTTGCTTAGGGTGGAGAAGCCGGAATACCCTCATCCCTCACACAAGCACAAACGTCTCTACTGCATGTTCTCCGTCTCCATACACCCGGCTCAGTCACTCTTTTCACCATTCTATTGCTTCGTCTTCATGGAAATAGAATTCCTTTCAGAGGAATACCAGTGAATCTAATTCACGGGGTATGAGTGCATGAGAACTGCGAGGGGGGCATTCTCGACAACGCGCCGGTAAGGTGAAGACGATGGAAATTCGAGAGACTGGTAATATCAAATGAGATGATGAATACAATCGCCCGGGTCTAATTTGACGAATCTATGTAATCATTTCAATTTACCCATTGGTGCATGTTAATTTACCTTATTTGATTGCATCGTTGCCGCGAATCATGAATTTTTGGGATAAATTTTCTTAAATTTGTTTTGAACTTCTTGAGAATCGATTCATGAATTATAAAAAAAATTGAACAGTCAGAAATAAATTGAGCATTCAATCAGGCACAAATAAGCTGGAGAAACCGAGAGCTTTTGTGAAAAGAATTCTAGTAAATTTCCATCTCAACGACGAAAATCCCATTTCATTATTCGATTCCATCGTTGCTGCAAAAATGAGAAAGCTTTATCTAAATTTCTCGTCGAACTTTCTGGGAGAGCCTTTCAGGGTTCTAGCAAAGAGCGCCACGGGTTCATAAGCGGTATGTCTAACAATTGAAAAAATTATTTTAAATTCTTAATTTGGGGAGGGGAGGGGAGGGGAGGAAATTGAAGCCATCAAAGCCCTCGGAAAAAAATCAAAACCCAAAAAAAATTGCAATTGAAATAAATAGTGGAGAGATTCAAGTATAATTTCGATACGTATCCACTCCTCTTCCCCATTGTACGCCATATTTCCATCATTGACTCATTGTATCACAAAACAGCTACCTCATCCCCCACAAAGCTCACGCTGGCTCACCCCGTTTTACGGGACATTTACCAGCAATGGGATTTCACGCGAAGGAAGCTACCTGATGCCAAAGTGCCTAAAGAGTGAAAGAAACGTGGCTACCAAGAATTCCGTTTTTGTACCCCCTCCAACCCCCCACCACGCCGCCACCTCCTCCTCAGTTACCGTCAATGGGAATTCTCCTTGAAGCTCGAGTCAATAACATTTTCTCAGCCCATCTCTGATGCAAGCTCCTGTCAATATGTGTGTGCAAGTGTGTGTATATATGTGTATGTGTTCACCTGTGTATGGGATCTCTTTGATGTTGTATTTTACATGCCTTTCAGATTCTCCCTCCCGTCTTTTATATCCAGTCGCATTTTGACCTCTTTGCCACTGCACACTTTGCATATATTTCCATAAAGACGGAGTAAATTTTATTACCAATCAAAATAAGGTAAATGGAATGTAAAGGGGATCTGAATGTTAAGAATTGGTCTATTGAATTAACGAGAAATTAATTTAACTGGTTAGGTAGTGAAGTAATTCAGATCGATCACGAGAAGATTGAAAAAAATTGTTGAATAAAACAGGTCACCCTCAGGTGTGGGGAGAGATATTCAAAGGAATACAATGAAAAATTGTTGAGTTAATGACCCACTTCATTGATTCGACTTACTACACAGTTTCTCACAGAAGTTGTTCCTTTGTTCCATAATTTTTTTCTTTTTTAAGACTGTAAATTAGGATTGGGGTGTTGGCAGAGCTTGAGGATTTCTATAATTGAATCTTGGGTAACAACTTTTCATTTTCTTTGCTCTTCGGTCGATTCACTGGGCGACTTGAGGGAATATTGACAGTGGATTGGTTGAAGACCGGTGGTGATGGAATTAATCATTATTTGAGGAAAGAGTTATGGGGGATTTGAAAAGGTAATGAGGGGTAGCAGTACTTCGGTGTGAATGAAAATTGATGTTTTTAATTGAGCAGCGCGATTTTAATGTTTTTGGAAAAATATTGCTCGTTCATTAACATATTACAGGTAATGAACGTAGGAAATCGTTCATAGACTAATAGAATAGGATAATTTTCTTTTCCTTTTCAACCCTTATTTCTTGAGAAATTAGTAGTCACGTTTTAAGATAATGTCGACGGTGTTGAACTGCCCTATCAACCCCTTGAAGATGGGACTCATCGATCTTCACTCGGATTCAATTAATTCTAATGAGCGGAAACTTATGAAATCGATATCTAATTAAAGTGATTCAATCCAGCCAATTTAGTACGTGAGGAGTTATTGGAGATATTTTGAAAATTATGGGGTTGAGAGACAGAAGCCCAGAATTATTTTATTGGTTATCAAATTCCATACGATTTCATGCGCTATGGTTTGCTGAATTATTGATGTATTTGTCGATATTTAGTCTGAAGTGAACTTTAAACTTTTACTTTTGTGACTGAGTTTGCCTTACAGTGAAATGATCCGGTTTCAAGACGTCAGAAATGGAAAAGTGCGGTCTCTCTGATGATTCAAATGGTGGGAGATGCTCATTGAACCAAGAAGAAACGAAGAAATCCGTCGAACACGCAACAAAGAGCTTTTCGAAATGATACATATCGTATAAATACAAAGAATAATATTTTCCTGTGATCGTAAAAGTTGAGTTAAAGCCGTTCGGCTACACAGAACTCTATAAAAAAAGTCAGGGATATCCCGAAACCCCGGAGTAACGACAGAATAAGAAAAGAATGAAAAAAAAAACAAGAGAAATCGCGAAAAATGAAGGCACCACGTACAGCGCTTGCGCATTCATCAGACGTGTCCCTTTGAGATCAGGAGATTGTATCCCGCTCCGGGCAGACGGCACCAGGACTTTTCATGACATCTTCTTATATCCCCTCGTAAGTGTTCGCGACCCTATCGATAAGAATGCACGTCGTGCATCTTCCGAAGGGAGGGTAACGTTTCTTTTATTTTGACAAAAAGCTTTTGTCTCGTTTCTTCCAACATGGTGAATTATTACTCGGGCTTTTTCCCTGGGATACCAGCGTTGTCATTCTTCAACGAGAACATGATGGATCACCTTATTATTTTTGTTGACTGTTTTCTTCGATTTTCTTCATTAGTTTTACGGCTTTTTAGAATCTCCCTCACGGATGATGACAATTTTTGCAATTAACTTTTTGAAGACGATTAATTGTTCTCGGGAACAGTCGTCGAGTAGTTTATTATTCGAGACAATCATCATCATCACTGTTCATCATAAACCTCTCCATTGCATTATATCATTTTAATTCATATTTATAAAATATCATCCTATATTTCCCCTCAATTTAATATACAATTATTGGTCATCCAAATTTTTCAAAGAATTACCCTCATTCCCTCTCCCCGACTCAAATGATAAAATGTGATAAGAACCAAATGAGAAATAAAACTCTTTCATTACCAAGCGCACGCCAAATAATAGTACAAGAGATACAGGAGCAAATGTGGCCGTGAAGGTGGAATGAAACTATTGGTCAGATATACAAATTACCGGCAAGGGATGGTGGGGTGGCTTGGAAAGGGGAGGAAGGGTCACAGGTTGTGCCGAGTCAGATGGAAACTAGTCTAGGGAATTGGAGGTGGCGCGCGCCAGGAGACTACCCTATGCAGCCCCTATCGTTTAACCCTCCCCCTCATCTCTCCCGCCTCCCCTCCACCCCACTGCCTTTGCTCTGTTCTACCATATCACCCACCACTATTCGCATACAGCTTTTCTGTCCGTTGATATTGTAACGCGCAACAAGCCCGAGGGCAAACCAACCCCCTACCCTCGTCGTCCCCTCACTGCCCCCTCTCCCCACTGACACTGTATGCGGCTACAGAGGGAAACACTTGAGGGGGGGGCGGGTTGGTTCCTACCCCTTTCCCTCACCAAACCAATTCCGTATAACCCGCACCTATAATACCCTATGTGTTCAACATTGTTATACCACTCTCACTTGGCTCACGGTACAAGCTGGTATAGCAGTGGGTATACAACTCTATCTCCCTCGTTTTTTCTTCATCAAATTGTTGGTCCATCTCTTTCTCACCGGCATTAAACAGTTGTACCCCGTTACAGCCCTTCCACCACATGCCCCACAACCCCTAGCGCCCACTGCGTCCCGCAGGTGCCTTCAGTGTTGTCTCTATCTGTTTACGAGGTTCGAAGATTCGCTCAGCAACACCTGGGGCTTATAATTCCATGAGGAGCATTATTGAACAAGTAAATTAACCGTTTAATATGATTTTGCATAGGGGGAGGTGGAGGAGGAGTAATGGGAAGGGTTAGCGGACGGGAATGCTGGGACCATTGGCTATAAATGGAAGTTTATCGTGATTTTTAGTTCATCTGGAGTGAGACGGTGAATGAGGGGCGGGAGGGAGGGGATTTGGTAATAAAATTCGGGGAATGTTTGTTGCGATGTTGGTGAGGGCGGGGGTGGGAGGGAGGATTTTTTATGCTTTCGATGTGAATTTCCATTTGTTTCCCTCTAATAACTATTTCCAGTGAATTCGTTAAGAATTCTTCCTTCGTTTTGTAAAACGTTGAATTTCCGGAATTGCAAAATTCATGAGCGATAAATATAGTCAATAGTCTTCATTCATCTGGTTGAGTGATACTTCCGGATATTCGTTTAGTTCTTATCTTGAATTTTTTCTCCCCACCCCCCAGTTATTCTCCTCAGAATTTCTGATACGATCCACAATAAACTCCGTCAGTCATTCCACTGGAATGGTTAATCAATCCCTCCATCCAAGCCTCTCCACTTCAGGTTCATCAAGTAATAATATTCCTAGTCTCACCCCTGAAATGTCCTAGACAACTCTATACATAATTCTGTCGTTCAATAAAGTGAATGGATACCTGTAAGTTCATTGCTCCACTGTCAGAGATTTTTGCCTGAAGTTTCCAATAAAAGAAAGTTCCATTGAAATAGTAAGAAAAATAATTGAAATTCACCATGTCACGAAATAATCATTAGACGCGGTGAATTGGAACAGACCTATTATTAAAAAATCAACGGAAGACGGGAATATTGATGTTAATAGGGAGAAATAACTTGATAAAGTTATTCAATTAATGGGGAAATGTGAATTTGAAAAGTGCTCTCTTTCCAATTGAATTTTCTCCTTTATCGGATCGCCCAGAACGCATAGTATTCTTGCAATTGTTGATAAATCAGATATCCCCAACCTTCCATCATGAGTATTCCCATAGAAGGCGGAAATACAACTGTTCCGTATGAATATCCAACGACGATCCTGGATGAGCTCAATATTACACAAATAGCAATTACCGTTAAAGACAGGTTTGAGGGGGGGGGGGGCATATTCGATTATATCCGGATAACGGTGGAGTTCTTTCACTGTGAAACTTCACTTGAAATCCGGTGGTTACGGTCATATCTTGTCTGTCTGATCAGATCATTTAATCTTCATCATATGATTACATGCTGACTAATAATGTTGTCTGATTAAAAATCAGTCAATTTACTCCTTTATTAAATAATCTTCCATTAAAATTTGCAATTACGATTATTCATGAATCCCAAAGACTAGATTCACACAAGTCATGTGATTTTCCCCCAAAAAATCGGTCTCCCAAAACAACCAAAACATGGAGGCCTTTCATTAAAGGCCTAAATTTTCTTTAAAATGTTTCTTCAACTAATCTCAAGTTTCTAATCATATTACCATAGTCTCCAAATGAAAATTCTGATTCCAAACCATTCTGACAAATCATAGGATAGATAAAAATTATAACGCTCCACTTCCAGTAGCACTATCGTGCCAGTCTGTTATTCCCCCAGAATACAAAATTTTAAAATCCACCCGATTTTCGTAACTCGCATGCAAGTAATTGCATTTACCGTTCTCGTCACGCGATACCCCCTTTTACCCTTTCTCCGTGCACTATCCATTTCTCTCGGTTATGTACACTTCATCTCTATTCCATTCCATCCTCTCTGTCCTGTCCCTTCCCTCCACCACCCAACAAGTGCATTGTCTGGTCCCACACCTCTCCCATCGCGTCGGCCCTATAGCTTTTGTAAAACGAGTGCAATACGATCCAACCAAACCACTCTCTCCACTTTCCTCCCTCACCTCTTTCGACTTCCTGCCAACTACCACATTTTCTAACCACTGGGGTGTATGCACCCACCCGCATATTGTTATTGAATTTGTTTAGCGGTAGATGATAACACCGGACGATTTCTTGGAAGTGGCGCCGGTGCGGCGGACAGTGATTGATTAATGATGAATGACGACGAAGTGGTTCGTTGATTACCACCATTGATTATCGAGAATTTTCAATTATTTATTATAATTGTTTATTCATTTGTCCGTCCGGTGGAAACTTAAAATATTAATACCAGTGTTAAAAGTGCAATTTTTTAGGTGATTTATAAAAATCTAAAATGTTCAAATGGCTACAAGAGCGTATACCCTGTACAATTAGGTGATGTGTTCATTCCATCCAACCATTGTTTTTCTTTCGATAATAATGACCCAAAGAAAAAAAATTTTCGATGCTCTTTGATGGTGTAATCTCCTTGCAACGTTTATAATTGACATCAGAAGATGTGATAGGAAATCTTTATTAAATTGGAGAGCATTCGCTGTGGCCCATTTATTGCTAACACACGATATAATGATTTTATAAAAGAGTCTCCAACCTTTTCATACAAATTGACTGAGAGACAATACCTTTAATGAACCTGGAATATTTGGGTATTTTCCATGTTTCGATATTAACAACTGTCAGTGGCAGCTTTAGTCTCAGTTCCATTATGCAAACTGTCTACTTTGGGAATTCGCTTGCAGGATTAATATTAGCAATAAATCATTCACAGACAAGTGTTGTAATTTAACTTATTTAAAATCTCTGCATGAGGAGAGTAAGGCAATCCTCCCGGCACACGTTGAATTATTATGAGTATTATAGATTAAAATATTATACGGCTCGCCGATCAAATTAAAATTTTCATCATTAAGAATTCACACGTTGCTTGAAATTCCCACGGATTGCCATACGAATGAGAGTGTCGCACCAGTCACTTCCGTATTACCCAGCTCCCTCATTTCCATCAATTCCCCGCTCAATTTTCCATCAATCGTTGATTTTTTTTTCCCCACCACCTTCTCCTGCCCCACTCAATTTGAATTATGAGCCATCGGAATAAGGCGAATCGTCCTTCCGATAATATCGGAAATTCATTTGGGCTCAATGCGACAGTCTGCCGGCGACTAAACAGCACCGGCGACATAGACAGTTGCACACGGCATCATTACCGGGGGGTGCCTACCATCGTTTGTGAGGAGTGAGAGCGCCGAGTAATGAGAGACCGGGGGAGAGTTACATAGAATTGGAGGTACAAAGTGATAGAGAGGTTTGCATGCGGTGAATGAGACAAGGGTGACCGTGGGTGCGAGGGAATTTATACGTATACAAATATAGTATGTACATGTACCGAGTGCCTGTGTGAAGTGATACGAGATAGAGAGGAGCATTGCGAAATTAGTCCTGGTTCGCTCGATGAATTTCCACCACATCCGTCTTATCGGGAGGGGTAGCACGAATTATTGCATAACGTTACGGAGCAGTTTAATTTAACGCGTCGCATTACTCACGTGTCGCGGTATAAACGCCTGTGCATCGACACTGGTGCGATGAAACTGTTCCAAAGAGAAGTGGAATGAGTGAAGATATGATGAGTATTCAACGTTTCTGAGATGTGTGAATGTTAAATTTTTCATTTGAAGAGAATATCGAGCAAACTTTGGTTGAAATTAACTGCTTAAACTACTTCGAAATTTAAATATTCAGAATTTTTAATTCTCAATATTCTTTTTGCGATTGTTATTCGCTGATAACGTATTTGTAGAATATTATTAACTTATTGATCTACAAGGAAGAGTCATTTGAAATGGGTAAATTAGAAGTTCTGCGTTACTGGACTTCAAATTAATGATTTCTTAATCTTAAACCAGTCAGTAAAGTAAAAGTAAAGTTTTAACAAAAAGTAATTTTTCATGCAATCCTTTCCATTGTGGTATTAAGGGTAACCTGGGGCACACATATTAAGGCCATATACTACGGACGATACCTGTGAGGATTTATTCATCCCCCACACGGACTATAGAATTTTTTATAATCCCTCGCTTACGGAGCCTTGCTAATACCAAAAATACCATACGCTCATTATTACTCGCATTTCAGACTTTGTGATAAATGAAGAACGAACGTCGAACTCAGGATTACATAATTGAAAGAGGTGTATTGCAAGAGTTCAACTGACGTATTCCATTAAAGTTTTTTTATTTAAAAAATCCAACAAACGACCATTGAGAGAAAATTTTTTGTTTGACTGCTAAATCTCACTCTTGTTCCAAGTAAAATTAATTGCATAACCCTCTGATTACATTTACTCCGCAATACTCCTCAACTTAATTTTCTTCAAATTAAAATCACAATAGAGAAGAATATCCAGAAAAATGGAGGGAGAAATTGAAGTTATGAATTAATTATTGTGTAATGTTCCAATTTCCGAGAGCGGAGTTTTTAATACAATCGAGTGGAGCGGTATGGAGATTCATACCGACAACAAGAGCCCAACAATGATGAAGAATAATGTGTAAACCTCTTGTGGCTCTCGTGAACCTAAGGAAAATAATCCGCTGATGCGGACAAAAAAAATTTGCCCGGTCGAATCATTTAACTCGCGGGCCACATAAACAGATCTTTCTCCTAAATATGATAATGTCAATTGTAGTTCTTATTGTCCCCAGACATTTATGTCTTTCTACTTGATACATTCGTTACACAGAGAATAACATGAGGGTATGGTTGGATTCAGTGAATCCTGTTGAGTAGAGAATGTCTATTAAATTGCAATGACACACAAATCAACATCGCAACCAATAATATCACTGCAAAACCTTCATACGCCTGGCCAAATAACACCCACCGTCTTGAATAAAATTACACGCTCCATGAATTAACCCTGAGAAAAAAGTACACCCAAAAAAAAATATTATACGACCAAAAAAAACCCCCCAAGTTTTAATCCAGCTCTCGACTTCCCCCCCGGGTGCGTTATATTTCCATAAACTTATTGCCACCTAAAACTTTGGATGCTTTTTGCGGGACACGTGTTGCCTGATGTATTCCAAAGCCAAAACTTATTTACCCGTGAGAATCCTGTCCCAACGATATTTCATAATGTGTCGCTAAGGTACCCGAAGCTTCTGAATATACATAACCACCCACATTGCGCTTTTCTTCACTCTCCAGAGGGATAACACCCTTCATCCACCCTGTGCGACTCTTACACCTTTTGCCTCATATTCTCTCTCGTCGAGATGTAGCCAACTCCTCCAAAATGTGACAGGTTGCATCGAGAAAAAAATTTCCATATCTGACACATATTCCTCTGAGATGAGCAATTCTTGTTCAATTGCTTCAATCAGGTATTCAAATTATGCTCATCCTCAAGTATAATTTTATTGGTAATTAATCCACTCAAATTGCAACAGCGAAGGTTATATTAAATAATTTTTCATAAAGAGAATCGTGATCGTGATAAGACGAACACTAGTGTAAGAATACATTTGTTGCAATCAATGATACCCAATGTTAAAGGTATAATCGTGATAAACCGCCGAATGAAAGTGATAAATAAGAATTTATTCGAGTTCGGGTAAATGAATATGTACTCCATGTTAAATAATTTTTCTCTCAGTGTAGGTGTAAAAAACATTCCGGAGTCGAATGCGTAGAAAAAAAACCTGGAGATGATAAAAAAGTTGAGGGACACTGGGGGACGACTGTGACTATCTACAATGTGAAAATGGCCAACTATTAATTTTTCGATTCCTCATTCCCTCCTCACCACCCACAGTCATCCACGAATGGCGTAAAAAACACACGCCCCGAGAAATCGAACGATTTATTGTGTGCCGATGTCGATGGAACTTTTATGCAATTCTCATGCTTTTTCATCCAACTTTTTTTTTCATCATGAGAGGAGGGAAAATAACGGAGGAAAAAGTTTGACTTTTATTTTTCAGACAATTGTCATTTCATCATTTTTATGAGATTTTTTTTTCTCAATTAAATTCAAAGACATGAATACCGCGAAATTAATGCCTTTTGCAATGAAAACTTTTGCGAGGAACTCAATTAATTATGAAGTTTCGGAGAAATTGTTCGGGAGAAAAATGATACGTGTCAATTGGAAATTGAAATAATAAAATTGTTACAATTGTCGGAAATGACTGCAACCGGTTAATTTCATTTCACCCTGGACAGTTCAATTGAAATTATGAGGTGAAGACGTGTATCCTAAAATGCATTGCATTAAGGTTTTTGTCAAATATTTTCCCCCACCAGTCACCCACTTCATCAATGGAGTCTTTGATTTCAATATTTGGAATTTTGGTGTCATTACTGGTCTCATCAAAATCACGATTTTTCTACGTCGTAAGAAATAAAAAAAAAACATTACAATAAAAAATCCATTGGAGCTGCCATGAGAGCTCTGTGATCCTAAAATTTTCCCTTCGCGCTCGTCAAACTCTCGATATTCCTCCGGGTCCCGTCAACCATTCCAGTTATAACGAACTATACGTTTTCAGGGGGGATGAAGAGGGAGAGGAATGCGTGTTGCATCGATGAAAGGTCGTGCACTGAGCTGTGGAAATGCACACACCAAAATACCTTAATGTATGCATGCACCATTCACGAAAAGCCCGTTGGAGCCACAGTAATCCATGGAGAAACGAGTGACGTATCCCGTGGGACGTTAGTTCCCAGTTGGACGAACACCTACACTTCGGTGTGCTTCGCTTTTGCCAGTGATTTATGAATAGGAAAAGTCGTAAATTATGAAACGAGAGGGTAGCTGGGAAGAAGCGACGAGTGGTTGGTAAAGTGAGGGAGGGAGAAAAGTGGAGTAGAGAGCCAACGCAACGACTGAATATGGTGAAAGGCGAAACGAAACGAATTCGAACTGTCGTACGTTGGAAACACACCTTCATTTCTCTCCCGCTTTCCCTTCGTGTACGGACTTAACGCGTGTACTACATTTTCATGACTGACATTTATTATCTATCAACAGTTGTACTTCGAAGGTTTCCATCCCACAGTTTTTTATTTCCCCCACGTCCCTCCCAGAGCGACGTCGCTAAGAGCAAAGTTGCAGATACCACTGGGCGTTTCTATGCAGCGACAAGTATAAGAACGAGTGCGATTGAGCTCTGTCAGCTGAGCTGTCAGTTTCTGGGAGATGAGTGAAATGATTTTTAATGCCAAATTGAGTAAGAAGAGCTCATGATTTTATCATTCACTAACTCCATCTCCAACGCCAATCATCATACCGCCATCTTTGTTATACAAGTATTGAGTACGCATTGGAATACAGCGAGGTCTTGCTATAGTGTGGGGGTATTTACTTCACCAACTGCATTAAATTTCTCGGATAATTTACAAGGTACAAGTTGGCGGGTGTATTACGGAGTTCGACTGTCGTACATTGAAAAAGCGCCTTTAGTTCTCTTCAACTTCTTGTCGTTTGCCGAGGTAACGCGTGCGCTACATTTTTATGACTGACATTTATTATCTATCAAGAGTTGTAGTCCGAGGTATTCAGTCCTTTAGTTTTTTTTATTTCACTTCCATTCCTTCTAGAGCAACATGCAGAAACAGAAATGAAAACAAGCACCATTGGACGGTTCAACACCAGTGGAAGAGGGTGGGAATTGTTTGGAATGCAAAACTTGATGATGGGGCTCCATAATTTTTCTTTTATTCATTGTACACTGGAATGCTCAGAGGTCTTGTTCTCGTGCGAGGGTATTCACTTCGGCAACTGCGCTCAATTTCTCGGCGAATTCATAACAAACAAGTTAGCACGGGTATTATGGTGAATACGCGGGGTGCGGTGAAATTAAAGAGCCGTAGAAAAATGATTATTTTATGTAAATTGGAGGTGATCCAGAGCGGAAGATGGGGGAGTCTTCTGCTTCTGGCGGGTTGTTAGACGGGTATTTAGGTTCATTAGACCAGGGGGATGTTTCAAGGTGATACTATGAAATTCAAAGTGTCCTGTGGCTGATGTTTCATGCATTTAACATCCATAAGAGCCAAATGAGGGTCACGTGAATGACATCAGAATTTGGGAAATTAAATCGGATGCATCAGATTAATGGGGAAAAAACCAATGTATCTCCAATTATTTTCAGAACAGATTAAACACATCTCTCTCCCTCATTAATCTTGTGATGGATATGCACTCGTATTGTGAAATGAAACATAAATAGAATAAAGAGATACATTAATTACCGTATTCGCGGCGATAATAACATGTTTTATGGATATCGGGGAATGACTATTGATCAACAAATAACAGAATACATCGTGGTCTACTTTCTCCTAATTAATTGAATACCGGATGTTTTTTTGTGATTAATTAACTGTTAATTATAAACATTCATTACTGCAACGTTTATTTATAGCTCAGTTGTTGAAATTTCTGGTGGAGATTAGATGTAGTGTTCCGGATACTGGGATAATTCAATTGAATCAATAGTGGAGTTTTATTGATGCCTCTAGAGGGGTGTCTAATTGGATCAAATGTTTAATTGAATCACTCTGAAGGGTTTCATTGGTGTGAGCACAGAGTCTTAAACGATTTTTCTCGTTATTTCTAGCTCCATCGAATTGTCTAGTTGCTGGGAAAATGGGTTAGCGAAAAGTCATTGATGCATTTAATTGAAGTAAAGAATATTTGCGAGATGCACTTTTATAGTGATTAATGATACCTTTAGGGTATACACCTTCTAAAGATTAAATGTTTTTATCATTGAAACAATATTAAATTTTTCCAACCTCTATGAAAAGGGAATTTTTTTATTTGTAATGTTCGGAAGAGAAATTATGTCAGTTGATTGATGGTTGAAGAGAAATTTTTAAAAAATGAACTTCACATTGACGATTGAAAAAATAAACTCTTCGTTATTAGCGTCTCAATATTCCCGACATTTCCTGTACCTCAATGTACAGCGAGCCCCGAGGAAAATTCGATATACCAGGAAATTCGGATAAACTTCATTCTGAACGCTGAGAGGCATAACGATCCTCATATTTCCTACAAACGCCCTCCTCCCATCCACCCCCCGGCCCTCATCGCCACTCATCCAATGTTCGTTAAATAGGCGTCCTCCAACGTGAAAAAAAAGCTACATAATGAATAAATAAAAAAATAAAAAAAGTTGGATATGTACGAGTGAAGGAAATGACTTTTGCTCGAGCTACTCGAGGATACGCTTCCGTCCATTTAATGGACTCGCGCGTTTCAATCTTTTCGTGGAGATGACGGCTGGAAGAAACGAGAGAAAAATGAAAATGAGAAGAGAAGGGAATGAATCCAGCGTTACCAATAACCGACACTGTCGTCTATTTCTCCATTCTCTGTTATCCCTCTACCCCTCACGGTTATGCCCCGCATACTTTTCTCTCCCATCAACTCTCTGGGGTTTCATCCCCGTGGTATGTCGTAGCAGCGCTGGGATATGACTATGCATATTCAAAATCAAACTGAATGAAAGAAGTCGTCATGGCCGAGGGGTCGAGACAACTCGAATGAATATTCAAATGAAATTGAAAATGGGAAATGACCCCTGAAACCTGATTTTCAATGAGGTTTATGATCAGGAATCTAATGTGAATTGTCAGACGAGAGAGTGATGAATGATAGTTTTCTTCCAATTTACAAGATTTTTTTCTCTGAGTTAAAATACTGATATTGTTGGGGGTGTGAAGGGTGTCATTAGCGAAATTCCGAATGTCAGTAACAGTTACCGTAAAAATAGGAAAGCTACATATGATCTTATCAGGTATTGCAGCATACCTGCTTCCAACGGTGTTATTTACAAAATTCATTGATTTCTGCAATTAGTGACTGGTATATCCATTGTCAAATTATCTCTATTCCACTACGAGCCTGATCAGGTCCCTCAAGCCTTCTGATTAGTATTTATCCGATGCGATTTTAATCAGACTGACCGGCGTAAAAACTTGACCAAAAGTTTTCCCATTCCCACCTGTCACTGAATCAGGTTCCACCCCATCTCAATATGCATTCGGTTCACTCTCTCCCATCCCCATCCTCACCTACTCGCCAGGGTCTGTGTACTCCGTATTAAAACGGCCGAAGCGCATGTAATTTGTATCTCCCTCTCCCTCAATTCAACCGTTGCGCTTCTCTATTCTCCGTTCGCCCACTGGTCCCTATGAATATGTAAATTTTCCACCGCCAGGCATACATTATCCACTCAGTTGACTATAAACCCTGATATGCTGGACCGTTATAACCTATACCGTAATAATTAGGAATCATTTAAACGGTACCATTCATAAAGCACTTGACGGCACCCCATTTCCACTTAATATCGTGGATCATTCGTGAGAAAAAAAATTTCTGAGTTTAATTTTTTTCCGGGCGGTTTTACCACGAATTTTTGATGATTTTTCAGTAGGTTCAATATCTCTATATCCCTTTATTTGGAAACTGCAAGTATTGAACCATTAGATATAAATATTCTCAAATAAGAATTTAACAAAAATCAATATATTGACTTTGATGAGTAGGAAAAAACCACTGAAAAGTTCTCACGTATTTTAGTAAGTGAAGTGATGGAACGAATGAGAGGGGAGGGGAAATGCATTAGTAATGGCGTAATTTTGATACCGAAAATGAACCGGTAAAATATAATCCCATCTTAATTAATTGAGTTATCCCAATGCAGGTTTTACCAATTGCGTTGTTTTAATAATTTAATGAATTTCATTCCCATTTGTAAGATATTCTGGTAAAGAATATGAACAATTATTTCAATTGAAAATGGTCTTTAAAGCTCCATCAACAGGAGTTGGAAGGAAAGAGAAAACTAAAAAAAAACGAAAAACCACCGAAAACCAGTGATATAAATGTACGTGCGGTCAGGCATGAGAATCCAGCGAAGATCAATACGCAAAAAATAACAGAAGAACTGGTGAAAATGTTCTCACGTCTATTTGTAACCAACAAAATGAGAAGAAACACTTTGAAATTCAAAAGTAGTGATACAAGATTGGCACATGTATCCCTGGATTCGATTAGTAACACTCGGTTGAACGCAAATGTTTCAAAGACCCTCACAACCCACCCCCCTATTTCTCTATTCTCCGGGGCTATTTCAAGCCTTTCTCCTGTGGCGAGACAACGTCGAAAGATTAAAAAAACCCGCAAAAGTGTATGTATAAATTGTCTGTCTCCCTAGGGAACAGCCCGATATTACCTTCCGCGTTGGAGAAAAATAAGAGACGCCGGGACTCCGCCCCGTATATTTCTTCCGGCACTAGGAGTCGACCGTGAAAGTCGGTGTATAAATTTGACGTGTGTTCTATACTCAGATAATTTCTACCAGTCTTTCTCCCTTCATTCGTTTTCATCAGCTAATTATGAAATGAAAGGGATTTTTTTTCCATTGTTTTGCCAACGAAAAGGAATTTTTTTTGTCCAACGAAAAAAAAACTGTTGAAATTCACCTTTTGAAGGAGAATTAATATGCTCTGATGAGTGTATTTAACAGTAATTAAATGATTCAGCGGTCAAAAGTTAACTTTTCTTCCTGCAGTTTGGATTGAAAAGAGGAAACAAAGAGAAATAGTTCATTTGACTTGAATGAAAACCTTTGTTTAACATTTATTACATGTTTTAAAAAATTGAGTTTAATTATACCAATTGTTTGACTAGCTATAACAATCGTTACTCAATTGAAGAAAAGTACTCATTAGATTTAATGCAAAACAGCTCATTAAATCAATGTAAAACTTTGAACAGATGTTTGTGTATAATCACCCGGAAAAATTGTATTTAATCTCTTTATCTCATCTTTGACATATTCACTGCAAAAAGAGAAAGCGAAGAGAAAGGAATCGAATATTCGGAATTATTGCAGAATTCGCTAACTAGGTCATTCTATGGTCGATATCAGAGATAAAGTAAATTCCAAAAATTTAAAATAATTGACGCTCTCATCCAACGACGTAATTTACAATTTTAATTCATTAATACAAACCCCAATGCGAGTCACATGTTTTTATTCCTCTGTGACGTGTGTGAATATCGAAGTAAAGATTTTAGGTCACAAAACCCTTGACGGTGTCGTGCAATTCACCTCACCATTTGGCCCTATGATATAACATTCGGCTTTATTTTTATTTTTTCGGAAATAACACCCTGGCACAGCCATTACTTCCCCCACTTTCATCCGAACAACTGTTCACCCCCGCGACATCTGAACGACAAAACGAGTCGCTGTGTCTCGGAGAACGGCAGTATGATCACTTCTATTTTCCCGCAGAATATGTATGCAAAGGGGAAATAATAAGAAAAACTCCATGTGAAAAAGGAGAGAAGGTGCGATCGATGCGACTCGGCGCCTCGTCAAAATTGAAATACCACAGGGGGATACAGTATAAGGTATGCGCAACGGTTTAAGGACAGTAGCTTAGCGTGTTCAGGCAAGATTGAACTAAATTCAATATTTTCACTTCTCTTCTCTTTCCCTACCGCTCCCTTCTCGCTTATTATTTCTTCTCCATGCAGTATGGGATTATTGAAAAAGCGGATGTGACTCCCTAGTATATTCTCGGAATGTGTGTAAACATGATTCTTTCTGAGGAAAAAAATCGCAAATAGCATTTCAAATATCTCCAGATATTACTGAATTTCACATAATTTCATCCAGATTATTCGGAATTATGGCTTGTTCCCATAATTCCGAACAAATTAATAATGTGATATTTAAATGAATTGATTCGTGTGAATTTCATTCACACGTGTCTAGTTTTTTAAAATCAAATTTAATATCAGACTTTTAAGTATCGAATCACGCGGAGTGAAAATGTCATCGTTCAGACACATTCCATATTATTAAAATATTCTTGTTTCACGCGTTTAATGAAGAAATCGTTCGATATTCGGGAGAATATCGGTTTTGGCTCGTTGTAGGGCTGTAGTACAGATCGAAAACAGTGAAAGAAGAAATTTTGTAGTTCGAGTGATTGATTTAAAGCGCTGATGAATGTCCATCAAATAAAACTGAGTCGTCTATTTTTCAACGAAATCTGATATTTGACGGGAATAAACGGAAAATCGTTTTTTCACCATAAAAACCGATAAATGTTTTTCTCAGCGCCATATTCATTTGAGTTTATGGTACAATCGATTTTCCGAGCATTCCGATCAGGCAATAATGATACTTTTGATTTTTTTTGTATCTTCCTACCCTTATTATCGATTTCATCAGGAGAAAAATAATCGTTTCGCGAATTGATCACCTGCAACCACGAAAATTCATTCCAACTGCCAATTAACCCTGAAAATAGCCCAATATATTGACAGCAACTTGCGGTCATCTGGTATCGAATCTAAACCCAGCGATTTATCAAATTGTTATTACCAGAGAAATTGTATTTTTCATATACTTCCATGGCAATTGTTCACTTTCAAAGGCCTCCCCTGTCTATTTTTCAATTCCACGCTCATGGAAAATGTCAGGATAGCATATGGCCCAGCCTCGAAATTGGATTTCAGCCGGGTTGCGAGTTGCAGAGCCCCTTCCAAAGAGCGAACGTGCGTCAGTTGCTGTAGTGTTTCGTGCGGCTGATATTATACCCATGGTTTTGCTGACTGAAATTGGAAGGGGTGCGTGATTACTGGGTCGATGGGTTGGGCATACGTCAGAATATGCACCCTACAACGGGGATTATATATACAATTGTAGTAACCAAGATTACAACTGTAATTTCTTGCAGTGAGAAGTTTATCAAAAATGTTCTTGAAATTGAAATTGTCAATTTTTTTAAATTTTTGTTGACGAAACTTGATAAGGATTTCCCTGGAATGACTAGCCGTGGGATTTGCTTCTCTTAATAATTCCAACAATTTCATAAATTCGTTCACAATGTTCAGAAAGTTCATAAATTCCCACGAACATTCTAGAAAATTCTAAAATTTCTTCGGAACTTCCGTGGAAACCAACAATATCCTCGGACTCCATATGAAATCAAGAAATATTTTCCTACCTTTCAGAATATTCTGGATTTCTCCAGAAAGTTCCAAAATTTTACCACCCAATAAATAAGCACTGAAATTTATGGGCACCTAACGATTCAAACGTAACAATTTCATTGAAACCCATTTAATATTTTTGTTCGTTCCACCTAACAGTTGAATTTCTGGTAAGCAAATTCAACTGTTTCTTCTCACTTCTAGAAAATTCATTAGAATTAAATGTGATAAAAATCATGGGCAATATCCCTATAATTTTTCTTCAATTTAAACCACAGAATACAGGAAGGGTGCAAGCACTCCTCATGGAATATATATACCAACCAAGTACAAATTTCCGTGGATATATTCCTAAGACCCCCAAGAAACGCCCAGTGGCATCGTACAGCATTTGCAACAGTTGCAAAATGTGTACACACTGTCCTGGTATGTGTAAGCTGCGGGTGGAACTTGAAAATACCAGTGTATATGAATTGCAACAACAAAACCAACACACCACCAATGTTGCTCTCTAATCCGTGGGTGTTACATAACGAAACAGGTTGCGGCGAGGAGAGAGAAGTGGAGAGTTGGGGAACTAGCTGGGGCGATCAGCAAACAGGGAACGACAAATACTAGACAACGACTGGGATAACGAAAGCGTTTTACGATATTGTGCATATCACGTACACAAGATTTTGTCCCTTCAATAGCTGTATGATGTCTCCACGATGAAAAATCGTGGTTATTTTCGCTGCAGGAGAGATAAAAGCATAATCCTTTCGAAAAAAAATGGATCACAATATTGGCCATCGACGTACAGCCAGTAGCACTCGGAATTAATCAATAAGCTAGTGCATAAAGTTGATTGCCCATCATCTCACGCTACTAAAAGCATCACAGATGCAACTGAACACAAATATATGAAAGAAATATGTAAACGAAATAGGATTACAATGAAAGCGATTATAATCAACGAATTGGATAGAACTAACATAAAAAAAGAGCTTGCAATAAGTACGTGTCAACTATTACAAAATCTTCTCCGTCTAGTTTAATCCGGGCCTCCAATAACAAAAGAAAAACTCCCAATCATTTTGCAATCAAGTTTTCTTCCCTGAACCCCGACTACCTCCATCGCATCGCAAAAAAAACCCCTTCAGAAATAAATTTCCATCCACCAGATGTTCAGGTTTGTCGTTGAGCGTAAATACCCAGCTGTTTGTAACGTCACAGTGGAAAAGCCCACGGCATTAGGCGCCCTGAGGAGACATTTTGCTGCTGAGAAACGAGAGAATGTTTGGGATAAGAAAACCCATGGATTCAAACGTTGTTCACTAGTGAAGGGGTTGGTGTGCAACATTCACTCGTCGAGATGTACGTGCTCATGTAAAGATAACAGAATTACAAAACCACCGTCTCTGGAAGGGGTTGCAATGGAGGTGTAATACTCACCCCTCAATTTCACTCCTACCACTCTCCATTTCTACCCCCCATTGCCGATCTGTGTGAAGTTGTAATGTGATGAAGGCCAGAGCCAGAGAAGAAAATTTATGAGATAGAGAATTTAAGCTATATAACAAGATATTCCTACTTTTATCGTTACGGAAAGCTCTCTCGGGTTGTTTGCGCACTCGTCGGGGATTTCCGTTACCTCCGATTCACCTCTCTCGGTACTCTCACTTTTCCCAGATAAGGCAAACTTTCGGCTCTACTCCAACCAACAGTTACTCCCACCAATCCACCAGCATTTCTGTCGCTATCTCCACCACGAAACTCACCGAGAAATGAAATGGATAAATCGATGGAGAGGATGATGTAACTGTAGGAAACAGTCAAGGATTCTTGTTTTTTGTTTAATATTGTTGGTTCTTGGGAAAGTTCAGAAGGGTTAAGTGGGGTTTGAAGGTAGCATTGTTTCAATAAGATATGGGTCGATTTTCTCTGATGAAAATGTTTAGTGGAAACTACTATAGAGAAAAAAATAGAATTTGATTTTTGTGGGATGTCACGTTGGTAGTACCAGAATGAGTGGTCCACTCCCCTCTATTTTGTACTATAAATCAAATTTCTATTTGGTATTTTGATAAAAAATACAGGCAGTACAGAAATTGCCAAATTTTTCAAAATAAATTCACGGAAATTCCCTAGATTTTGAAATAAATTCCTGGTATGTGCTCTGCGACCGCAATCTCACGAAATTGTCTCCATTTAGACTCATTTCACCCCTCGTATCACTCTTCTTATAGTCACTGTAGACAAATTACAATGGCCATTTACCGTAAACAAGAAAAATAAACGGGTTTTTATCTCCATGAGATGTTTTTACATCTCGATATCTTCCCATCGCCACTTGTGAGATCTGTAGATCTGATACTCGGGAAATCGAGTAGGAGAGAAAAAGACCGAGAAAAAAATCCAGACACTTTCAATTATTCTTCCACTCTGGATAGCCTGCATCCAGGGAAAACTTTCTAGGAAAACATTTCTTCAATAAGAAGCAAAAAAAATGAGTGAAATTTTTATTATTTAAAAATTTTTGCCCCCAGCTATTCGATAATAAAGTAGGCATCAACTTTCGGAGAAAACTTTTAATGAAGAAATAAACTTCAACCACCCTGTTATTATTGAGGAGTTTTTTTTCATCCCGTCATTCCTCGGAATAGTTTCTATTAAGAATTCACCGACTCATTAAGTGGACTTTACTTTATTGGAGGAAATTTGTTAGCGACGATTGGGTAATCTTGAATTGTTTCCCGTATACTCAACTTTATATTCGAATAAAGTTTTGTCATTTTTCAACTACAAGTGGGAGTTTTTTGCTTCCAAATTGGGTGTTTGTATTTCGAAAAATTTAGTACCGAAAAAGGGCCATATTGAGCCACAATAGGGCTGGCATTGGAAATATTAGTGACTAAAGTGTTCGATTTTCATCCAGCACTGGTATTAGAATTTTTATATAAACTTTATATCGGTGGTGAACCTTAATTTTTTCTTAACTTTAGTCGATACGTCTCTATACCCTGAGTATAAAAACTACTGAGATAATTGTCAGTAATAACTAGCTAAAATAATACCGACAGAGCAGCTTAAATGCAAATATTTATATTTTCCAATCCTTTCTCATCACATTTCACATTTCACATTTCATTCATTTTCGCTCTCCATCTCATCCCACAAAATCGCTCAATTTATTTTCATACACTCTCTCAACTACTACTAGGGACACGTGGATATATTTCTCACGGAGTTCGGTTCGGAAATTGGTTCAGAAATAAGCGAAGAAAACCGATTGGAGAAAATATAAACGATATATTCACACTCAATTTACCTGGCTATACTTCACTGCACGATTGTATCACTAAACACTCCCAATCATCGATCTCCATTTCCAACGATATTCCAAGCTATTCGGGTCATGACAATTCATCGATTCAGACTTAAACTCACTAATGAAAAAAAAAAATCATTCCCATATTTTTTCCTGAATCCGAAATTGAAAAAAAAATTGAAGTGTCAATTCCCCGTAAAAATCGGCACAAAACAATAATGAAATTGTCCGCTGAAACACGGATACGTCAAGAGGTGCCTACGGGATAATCCCAACGAGTTTGTGTCCACCCCTATCGAGACTTCCCAGTATGTGAAAATAAAAAAAAAAAAACACAAAATCAAAAAATAAAATGGAGAGGCTAAACCCGATCAATTCGCTCGTGGAAATCTGTGCGCGAGAAAGTGAGAGAGACATATAACGTGATAAGAGGGGTGGGGGTAAACGTTCGACGAGAGCAACCATCCGGCAGAGACAAACGCTTTTGGCCTGACAGGGATTGAAGTGATTAGTCGTCGAGTGCGTTCCTCTCACTTGATTCACAATCCCTTTCGTTTTGTGACGCTCGACAGGCCATTGTCGAAGTCCCTCGTCTCTTTCCCTGCTGGCGATTTTGTCCTAGACCTATTAACGGAAAAAGTGGAAAACAAATAACGCGAGAATACTTCATCGGTGAAAAATGAAGATCGATGAATCGATGGATACATTTCAGTCGAGTTATCGGTAGGGGTGTTAAGTTTGCATTGTGTCATTTATATCTGTTTCTGTTATTTTGATATTAGTTGATAAATTCTTCTTCCTTTCTCCGCGGCCAAGTGCCCCATTATCTAAAAATAACCTAAGAAGACACAGGTCAACGGGGATTTTCCTAGGACAACACAGCTGAACGAGTAGAATAAACACATCGTATGACGAGCCATTTCGCGCCGGAGATTGTGGTGTTATATGCACCCAACCAGGAAAGAAGGTAGTTTACAGCAGGTGCTAGCTGCTCACCGGGGTCCAAACGTCAGTTGACGGTTCAAAGAGGGGTAAGAGGAGGGTTAGTGAATGGGATTAAGCATCCATGAGGGAGAGCTTGGCGTGTCGACGATAGGCAAAAGTCGCGTTATACCAACTTTCCCCGTAATATACACGGTGTGTGCCAGCTTTTAATTATTATTCGAGTTTTCGCTGTGCGAGTGCGATTCTCGTCACGCAAGCCGTCAATCCCATATATAGCTCATTCGAGTTATCGTTCTCTCTTCCTCGGAGTAGTTCATAGCTGCAGTAGTCACGAAATGGGGGATTTTCAGGGCTGCAAAAGGGAACAGCGACAGTCAAGTTACGTACGAGTGTGTAATTTGGTTTCTGAAGTGGATATAACGTTAACATTTGATGTCTTTGTCACAACAATATAAGTTGCTTGAATTAAGATTACTTTGAGATACCTCTACATGTGTTTTTTAAGTGTCGGAAATTATACGGGCTTGAAGTGTCGAAATTATAGGGAATAAAAATGTCAGGGTTCTCCTAATAAAAATTATTGAAAAAAATATTTTGCAGGAAATGCAGCAAGATAATTTATTGGAGAGAATTTTTTGGTATTCACGAGACATCGGTGTCACGATTATGGCATCAGAATTCCGTTAAAATTATATTTTAAACGGATAAGAATAGCCGGAAACATCGAGAATGTTTTTCGTAATTCCAGAGTTAAATTTGGTTTTCGGTAATTTTACGACACTGACACGTCATTTGAGTTTGTGAAAAATCTCAGTCTGTTCAGTGAACAGTGTGTGAAGAGTTATAATACCATTCCTTGGATTATCTAACTCGATCTCGTAATTTGGGAGTTTCCTAATTTTTACTGCACTTATCTCCACAAACGTAAGTTTTACCCCTTTCCCTCCGCATGGGATTGAGGAAAGATCTTCCTGTGCGCCTGACGAATGACAAAAAAAATTAGTTACTCATCTGATATGTTTACTCGCATGAATATGCATCGAGCAAAGTGAAATAGCCCAGGAAGTCTTGGAAAACGAGAGGGATGTTGAGTAAAGGGTGCATAAAGGCGTCACAGCAATGTCTCCGAGGTCTCAAGATCGATTCGATCCGCAGGCGAAGCAGAAAAGAACACATACGAAAATTCGCCAATATATATTCACCGGATACGTACCAACACCGAGACGTGAATTTTTCGTAAAAATCTATCTGGCGCAAGGGAGAAGAGAAGCAACGCGACCTGGCATCGTAACGAGATTTCAGTCAGCGTCTTTCTAGAGTACCGTATATACACCTCAGATTGAATCTTACCGAAGGTGAGGGCATACATAAAAGAGCAAACACATAGTGAAGAGGTAAGAGGGATTCGAGTATGTGGGGGTCATTGAGGGGTGATTGAGTGATTTAAGGGGTGTTGATTCCCCTCTCGAGAAGGAAAGGAGGAATTTTGTTGGCCGGAAAAATTCATTTTTCTCACTTTATCGTTCTATCATCATTTATCTATGTGTATTTCATTGGATTTTCATGAAAAATGCTACAATAGAAGAACAATTTTTTTCAAATTGAAAATATCAAAATATCTTTCACAATTTCATATTGACAACTACATATTTAATCCTTAAATTTACCGGGATAATTTTATAAAAACATAAATATTTAGTCTCACTCAAATTAAATGTTGTTTATCCATTAGTTAACTATTTTTTTGAACCATCAAATCAATCTCCAATGAAATTCAGAATATGAATAAGTATTTACCATTCCAAAAAAAAATTTACTTATTGATTTTTTATTAATTACGTAACCCAACTTATCCCAACTCGAGATTCGAATTAAAAAAAACAACGTCCATGACAGCTCTATTTATCCCACACAGTCAAATCAATCTGGCCCCTCAATATGCAATTCCCCTTTCTTCCCTCCCCGTTATCGCCAAATACGAGCAATCCTTCTAGCATGCAAATTCACCTGTCATCCACCCCTAAAATCCCCTTACTTCGTATCCATCAACCTCCACCCACCCGTACCCCCTCAAAGTTACTAAAGCAATGAGTAGACACTTGCCTGCCAATTTCAGCAGCACATCTTCAGTATAATAGTTACGTGAAATGACACAGTAGCAGGAGACAAACAATGAAGTGCCCCATTCCACGTAGTACAATGCCTCCAGGATATTCGTTAAAGTCCCACCGACAATGTTGTATCCATCCACATGTGCAACGTGTCCTCATACTCCCCCACACCCCCGTCCCCCTGCTCATCTACCACCCCCTCATTTCACCGCTACACCGAAATTTCCATGTGTTTAAAATAACTATCGTCTTACTGCGACACATACATCAACTACTCGTTAAGGATTGTCTCCTGGATTTTGGCATTTAAAGTGAATTCACAGGGTTGAGGCATCCCTCGGGGAGAGGGGTTACCAACATGTACTTCAGCATACTCGATCGCTGTCTCTCCATGGGTATAATACATTTTAGGTGAAGGCATCGACGATTCGCAAGACACACGACTGGCTGTTAGCCGTCTAACGAGGGTTTAAGCCTTCACCTGAGCTATGTCACTCGTTAGCTATAAGGGTAGGTGTAGGGGGTATAGGGGGTTCCTCATTTCAAACCCTCTGCTTACTTTATCCGGGCTTTCAAATATAACCCGGGCTTGACCCTTCTCCATGGGAAATGACAAACTGTTGGTGCTTCTTTCGTTGAAAATCCGGTGAACTATCGCTTGTCCTTTTGCACCGAAAATACCGGAGCTAATGAACTCATTCGTTTACATTTTACTCGAGTTATATAGTGATGAATCAATATTTTTAATTTTAGGTAAAAATTGTGAAAGACGCCGGACGAATCATGCGACAATTTCATTAAAAATTTTTTACACCGACATTTCCCTCCGCAATTACGGAAAAGACGTAATTTTTATTGAATATTTCGCCGGGTCGTGATAGCTATGATACTCGGTAATCTTGCTAAGTCCAGGCGATATAATAATGGTCCCCCTTTCCCTCAATTAGCAGAATATTTTCCGACGATCATAATAATTTCTAATTCAATTTGCAATCGTGCTATGAGGAAGAAATCTCAATTTAAAAATACACTTTTCCGTACCGTCAATTATCTGGTGGATAATCTTATTATCGTAATGTCAAGTAGATAAATTAATTGTAACTGCTAGTCATTCTGAAATTAAATCGCATGAATATCATTTTACTATTTTAATATTGAAGAAATGTCGCTAAGGTATGGAACCGATGAATAATAATAAAAGAATATCACTGACCCCATTCCGAACCGCATTACCAATAAAATTGATAAGAATTAAAATAAAGAAAAACCAGATAGAACGTAGCAATCATACACATATCAACTGTTAAACAACTTCTGTCGCATTGCTTGTTTATTCCATTCAAATGAAGTTCATTTGATTAACCCCTCACGTACGAGGTCAGTGCATGGTATCGACCGAGTCGAATCGGACCGTTTGTTTCAAAAATTGATGATTTCAAAATTTATGGAAGATAACTGCATTAATCAAATAGTGTTACAACTGAGAATACGTCAATTTGATAACGCGTTCATAATTTTTCGTTCATTATAAATAATCAAATTAGAGTCACGCAGAGTACATACTCAAATAATAATTTCCAGAGTATGATTTGATTTTCGAAATTCCCAGCACTGGCTGCTCGAAATAGATATAATTGGCTAAATTCTATATTCATCTCTGTGTACTTATGAGAAATCATGTTATCAATTTCCTCAGGGAAATTTTCAGAGCCCCATTTCTTCGCAAATGTCTAAATGTCGAAGGTTGTGACACCAATTCATCCAAGACTACTGTACTGCAAAACATTTCCGAAAAACTGACACTTGAAATTTCCATTCAAACATTTGTCTTCATCAATCATAACAAAATGTCAAATTTTCCATTGGACATAAAAATTTAACTGTCATAAAATTGTTAGAAATGAAATAAAAAAAAAACAAGTTGAAACCATTCAACCGTCGGTCATTCCCGTCAAAATGTCACACGTTGTAACCGAGGAAGGAAATGAAATGTCACTTCAACCAGTGACATTTTTATAAATAAAAAAAAACCACCAGCAGCAGATGGAGTGAGACGACGACTGGAACATCCCAACCATCATTGTATGATTTTGTTGACAATCAAAGACAATTACCTCCATCGAAATTGAATTCTGATGGTTTCCATAGTATAATACGAAGTCGTTGAATCTACACAGCTGATGAGTAATTACTCAGCAATGAACAATACATCTGGCAAAAGGTTTTTTTATTAGTCAAATAAAACGCATTGAAATAAAGTAGCTGTGTTCCAAAAATATCTCCTCAAATACGTGAATCAGCGGAAAGGATTGGAGTGAGTGATTATTCAAACGATGACGTACTACAAATGCCGGATAATATCGAGAACGGAAAACGAAGTAATGAAACAAATATTGAATATTATACAATTAAATCAATTAATGTTAATATTTGTAACATTACTTAAAATGAACACTCGCTATTTATTGTCGTAATTATGCCGTTTCTTTTTATTTAATTAACGGGTTGGTTAAAATTAATGAAACCCCTTAGGACGGGTTTGTTGAATGACTAAAATAAAATGAATTTGTTGTTCATGAATAATCGAAATCTCCTCGGGAAACACACGACTACACGACGAAAGGAAAAAAATCAATTCATTTTAATTAATAACGTGAAACTGAGTTTCCTTAACGAACAGAATTCATTAACATCGAGTTGAGGATGACAAAGTTGATATTTACAGATGGTAACTCACCATCATTTCCTTCCCTCTAATTACAACAACATATCTTCAACTGTGGCTCATCAAAAAAAGGAGCTGATACTCTTTGTTGTAGTCATACAGACATACACACGAGATACACACAATGTTTGAATAAAAATAAAAATAAAATAAATGTCAGAGGTAGATGAGTGTTGTGTGCCTCTCGCACAAGTGCGCACTCGTGTCACCGGATCGGTAACTTAATAACAAGGCGAGCCGCGAGTTTCGCGCGCAGGGTAGCGGTTGTTTTTAATTAAATCAGCCTCAGCGTATCGACCAAGTGTCTCGTTCTCTCGTTTATTTACATTTTTTTTCTACTTTCCCGCCTGTGTCCCTTTTATCCCTTGTTTCCGGCGCTATCGACGAACGACTAGCTGCTCTTTTTATTTATCATCCTCCTCCCCCCCTTTTTTTCAGTGTTTCGCAGTCTTTCTCTAGCCATGGGATGACATTTTTTTGGTTGTCTATTTCTAGAGGTACACGAGCAGTATTTGCAGCCTTTATTGATGGAATTGCGAGGTAGCCGAGGAAATTATTTTTCCGGGATATTTGCGAGTCGGAAACGGTGGACAGAGGTGATTTGCAATAACTTGAAAAATTGAGGTGAATTTGAAATACGAAAGGTGATCATGACGAGAAATTTTTACTGAAAATGACGGAGCCAAAGGAAGCGACTAGAAAAATTTGAGTCGCGGGTTCATTTCTCCCCAAATCAATACCTAATTGAAGGCGGGTATGGGCGGACTGAAGATTAGCTGCTAAGACCTGGCACCCAGTACTGGAGAAATCTTGGCCCATTTGACTTTTCCCTTCACGGAGTTCATAAGGTTCACAATAGTTTCCAAATGGAGTTCGAACAATGCTCATTAAATTCATCAAAAGCATCCATTACGTCCGGTTAATCGGGTCAACTGTAGTGAATGAATGGAAAAAGCGATGCTCAACGATAGCGCGAAAAGTTCAATTAACGTAATGAGGCGCTTGGTAGATATTCAAATCTATATTTCTCCTTTTAGATTCCCTCCACTCGGTATTTTTTTTCCTCTTTCGTTTCATCATAGTCGTTGAATTTACCGATTAAGTCCAAATTCCACTACTTCATCGTCGCGAATTTCCTCCCCGTCCCTCCCCCTCTTTCCCTCTTCTAGCATTCGACGTTCATTCCCAACTTGCCCAGCGGGATTTGCTTTCCAATGTATAGACAGCTAGTGAAATTTATCGGCAACTTCGACGCCCGAATTGATCCCTAACTTTATTACACAACTAAGCTGCTACCACCCCAGTGTACACTAGTTATCGAAGTACAAGGATGGTTGTACATATACGGTCTTGTTTCCGCGGTAAATAAGCCGTTTCATATATTTTTTGGGATGATGGATTTTCGATTAATGGGAGATCATAAATCGCTTAAACGAACCGATCTTTTCTTAGGACCCATTGGAACAACCGGCTCGGTTCATCGATATCAACAATGTTTTTTTAAAATGCAATGTTGCCATATTGTTCTGATATCAGATTTCATTGTCGCGCATTGATATCCGATAGGGGAGTTCCACCACACTGTTTTCCATGTAATCCTCCCGATGAGGTGGATTCTAATCGATCAATTAGAGCATTCGGAGTGCCTAGGATGTTTCGAATTATCGAATGATAAGTTCTTGAAGCCCCTACCTACTCCAGTATTGGATTTGCCTTCAAACATTGATGGGCATTATTGGATGAATGAAATGACTCGCCAATATACCTTGGATGTACCGACGAATCGGGAGTACACGGCAATGGATGTGAGAGCTGGCTTTTCATAACCTATTCTCGCATGTCACCTGTCTCATCGAGTTTATCTCTTCGCCCTCGAGTCGATCTATTCTCGCTTCTCGTGGAATATTCAGTTTATGTCTCAGTGAAATTGTAAGCTCATCGTAGTTAATGGTCCGAGGAAATTTAAGCATGATTGTTTCGATGAGTTATGAGGTCAAACAATTTCACTTTATTATATTTATTTCAGATAATTGCGAAATTTACATTTTATTTGTCTTATTTCTGAGATAATTGATGCAGCGTTTAAGTAAATTTCAAAACAGGGGATTTCCATTAAATTATTTCCAAATAACTTGGAGATAATGTTAATGAAAATGCTGAATCCTTGTTCAAAATTTGATGAAGAAGACTGGAGATAATAAAAAAAGATTTTAACGGATGGAATTCCGAATTTTGGATCAAATGAGAGCTCATGGAAGTCGCAGAATTTATTGAGATCGAATCATTTAAATATTCGAAATTCTATTAAAAGTGAATGGATAAATCCATGGAACCTGGCAAATTCCGTGGCACTGGGGCATCCAAAAGTATATTCATTAAAATTTTTTGCATATATCCATTAATCAGAGTATGACTAACAATTAATTATTTCCAGTAACATTGGAAATATCAATGACTTATTAGTGTTGGATTATTTCCTTTGAGCATTTTAAATTTATGGTTGATCTCACGGAGAATTCAGATGTATTCTTCAAAGTTTTATATCCCTCCCTTCAATGTTATCATTCGGCTCCTGAAATTTTGATTCATCCATAATCGCACATTTTTTATGTTCATCATGGCCAACCCACAATCCCTCCTCATCATGATTCCCGTTACGTAATACGCATTTCATCAATCCCCATTATCGGCATCATTAATAGCAATCGATCGGTCTATTCAAAGCTCTGAGAACTTTGGCGATATGCCGTGTTTATTGGTGGAAATTAGGGAGAATTCGAAAATTCTGTGCAACGAAGGAAATTGGTGCAGGTCGATTATTACTGAATAATCGAAAGACATTGAGCACTGAGGCATCGTAAAACTGTACTCACCGTTGCTGGGAAGCTCGTTATAACTGGAAAAATGAAAACACACTACGAAACACAACAAGCCCTTCACATTCACTCACTTGTTATTGACAGTCTCACTAAACCCCCTCATTTTGCCAAATCACAAGTGTTCACCACACACTTTTAGTCTTTTTAAAAATTAGTCAATAATTTTATTATAATCACTCAACGGATTCTAGTGTAATCGCCGCCCCCGAATGGGTAATAATTATCGGTGATCCCTTAAAATCATTTGTTCCCTATGAAGAGGCGATGTTATTCAATTTTTTTCTGTTGCTGAGAAAATAAAACTCACTTTGACGCTTATTCGTGCACGATCCACATCCCGATAGCTCCAAACACTGACTAAAAATCGGTGCAAACACTTACGGCTCCGTCGACCTCGGCTGTTTACATTCTCAACTCCCAGCGGATGCCTTTGCTTTTCGAGTTTGTACCAACGGCTGTTGGTAAACAAAGCCAAACGGGTGTATCGCATGTGCACCCAGGTGACTCAAATCCTGGTCTATATCACTTTTATCCAAAGAGACTGGATTTTTTTAAATGTCATTGGAAGACGTCTTTTCGTCGGCGGTGAGAAGACTTAATCCTAATAAAAATGAAAATTACTGAACTACGGGGGTGAAATTTACTACACGTGAGCATAAAATGTGTTTACCATTGAATACGAAGTGATATTCATGAATTAACTTTCATTACATCTCAGGATAAGAATGAGTTAACGATGATCCATGATACTGGTATCAAAAATTAATATCGATGTGGTTCTCACTAAATCATTAGCTAAAAAACAACCCCCTAACGACACAGCTCCATTAATCAGAGAGAATTACTATTACATTACTCATCTAAATTTAAAAAAAAACAAATATTCCGCAACAATCACTGCCTCACAAGTAAAACTATTTCAAGAGCCCTCAGATATGAGGACCCAAGTTTCGAGATTATAGTTTTCGACCCGTACTATTCCAATGGCATATCGGTATGCAATAAACAGTGGTTGAATGAATGGCGAATGGTGGGGGGGCCAACTATTCCGACAATTTCGACATAAATCGGTGGAGGCACTTGTTGGGATGGCGGGCGGGCAGAAGGGTGAGGATGTCCGGAGGGAGGGAGGGAGGAAAGTTGAAGCACCCAATAGTGGTGGTTCAACTTCCGCCAGCGGAAATTCTGGATATCGTGAAAGATGTTCCCAGAGCATTCCCTCTCCTCCATCGCTTATGTGGCAGAGGTTAGGTACTATTGGATGGAAAATGAGGAAGTTCCAAATGGGATGAGAGCGATTTGCACTCAACTATGGTATCACACAATCCCTCCGTATTCTAGTGGTGGTTGGACTATGCACGAAACCTTCATTCCGATTGAGTCTGTAATCCGATGAGAGGGAAAATGTAAAATTTGAAAATGCAAAAAGTAATGGAGAGAGGTTGACGCAATAGTGAGTAATGGCGGGATATTTAATCTACATACTTTTCCACTTTAATTTTTTTTTTGTAGCGGAACGAGATGGACAGAAAATATTTGTTGAGAGAGAGGCAATGGAATGAACGTTATCCACGGCGTGCTGATGTTAAATTACCTGAAAATATGTTTTGAGGTGAATATTTGTACGATACAAATATAGTAAAAATTGTGGAATAAATATGTTCATTCCACGATTCAGTTGGGAAGGGACGAGTGGGAAAAAATGAAGTTGAAAATTCATTATTATTTTCAGGCAGCCTGTGATTCAAGGTTTCTTATAATACTTCACTATTTTGAGACTTTTATCACACCGATCGTAAAATCGTTATTCTCACAAAAGGGAATTTCATTTGAAAGTAAAAAGGATATTGGGACTTTCAACTCCCTCAAAGTAAAGATTTTCTCCATGTTTTCCCTTCTCATGTGAAAAATAATGTAGGTTTAGTGGGTGTGCATATGTCTTTGACATTGACGGAGAAAAGAGTGCGGAAAGACAGATGAGTCGGGAGGGATGGACGGGGGGGTGGAAAAAGGAGAAAGAGCAGAAAGATGTAAGAGGGCACCGTAAAACATATATAACGAGAAAAGGCGAACACCCTGGGACAGACGTTCTCTCTCCCCTGAGTTATCGCAAGGTATTCATAAATGGCCCATAGGAAAACAACGAACAAAAGCAAAAACAAGACAACGCGCTTTGTTTTTACCCCTGGCGCTTCTCTCCCCCTCCACTCCCCTTCCTTCTCCTACCCCGTATGCCTCAGAAACGCGACATTTGTCAGTGAAAACAAAAAGTATAAAAAAAATACAGAAAAGTACAGCTATGCACAGACTCATCCTGCCATTTATTCGCCTATTCGTTTCCCTGGCACCCTATGAGGGTTTGTTTAAAATATTTCCCTCGACACTCTCATGTCTTCAGGAATTTTCTCTCAAATTATTGCACTTCCCTGAGTTTATATTAACTCTTCCAGCTCCAATGTATGACTTTAACGTTAAACAATCCCGACTGATTTCTGGTTTTGTTAATATACCCGAGTAAATCGTAACAGTACTCCTCTACTTTGTTTAAACTTGTTCCATTCGAAGCTGTTACCTCGCTTCCCACCGACTAAAGTTACTCCCGTCTGCACTCACTTGGAGGGTCAAGTTTCCTGAGTTTCTCTTTTTAGTTTTTTTTTTTATTTTTCACAGTTCACCCCTCACCTCTGTCTACCCTCACACTCGACTTGTCTCAAACCCATTCTCCTTTTTTGTCATACGTCTTTTACTTTCACCCTCCTCCACTGAGTATTTTTTAATTTTTTTCCCCGATCCCTCTCGCCCTTCATCCATTTTTTGCAGGGTTTAGAGTCCCGGTGAAAGGGAAGAAGCTCTAGAGCACTTAAGCGATTAGTATGTATATAAGAACGTGTGGCTGAGACATGGGGAAATAGAAATTTCATGTTGTTCACGGTACGGACATTTTTTTGTTTATTAATGGAAGCGACGATAACA
This sequence comes from Diachasmimorpha longicaudata, assembly GCF_034640455.1. Lineage (NCBI taxonomy): Eukaryota > Metazoa > Arthropoda > Insecta > Hymenoptera > Braconidae > Diachasmimorpha > Diachasmimorpha longicaudata. The sequence goes on from NC_087225.1 coordinate 11,280,037, forward strand.
TGTTGGATTAACTAGTCATGAAGCAGATCGTTTGCCCTTCTAACAAAATATCATGATTTTTTTTAAACTACGCATAGTTCATTTGGTTAAATAAAACATGGCGATTAGGTGTAAATTATATTTCAAGAAATTAAAAAGATTCGCCTCGTTTAGAGGCTCACGCATCTGCCTCTTCACCCTGATCCTTAATTACTCATTTGCTCGTTAGACATGGGAATACTTTTGGGTATCGGGATCACCGCTCTATTATGATCATAAAATCAATTTCATTTCCTTCGTTACATATAGTCTCGGAGATAGATCTACTGCAGATAACTACTCACAAAGCTCCACAAGCGCAAATGAAATTCCACGTTGCACAACAACGAGATCAGTAGTAAAAATGCGTCGAGAATGTATTCGAGATCAGGCCAGAACGTCTGTACCAGGGGAAATGGAGGAAAAGAAAATGAAGGGAGCAGTTTGTAAATGGGTGTATACGTGTGGAACGTTTAAGCGGCACGCGCCCCTGCTTTATACCGCCAGTGGAATAAATAAAACTGAAAGCGAACGCCCCGCACGGACTTTCTTATTCCGACTGCGATGCGATCTCTAGTAATATCCTCCGATGAAGATACTCCATGCCTTTTTTTTTTCTTCAAACATGAAGGGTTTACTCTACTTTTATGCACTGGCATGGATGGTACGTAATGGAAAATGTTGCTACTCTAGTGAATATGCCTCTTGAGTTGACTTGCCGGGTGGATCATTGAAATATCAATATCGTTAGTCTAATACGATAGACATAAAGAAATATTCCGTTGAAAATATCCCCCAATGGAAATTCCAGAATTTCCTATCTTTCGTTATCAATTTTATTTTTATTATCTCGACATGCAACGGTGATTTATGACCATCTGGAGAAGAGGGATAACTTGAGAGAATTTTTTTTTATGGAGGGATACTCAATGCCACAGTCCAACTATTATTTCTATGTAACATACGTGAAAATGCCTCTGAGATTTTACTTCAGTCCGATTCCAGAGCAATTTCCATCTGCGTCTATCTTTCGTGATTCGTATAAAGTCTGAGGGTCACATCAAAATCCAGTCCAGGCACGCATCTAAACAGCTCGGTTTCGGTGTATAACGGAATGCTGAATCACGAAAACTGCAGAGGATATTCTTATTCAAGTGAATAATGCAGTTGTTATATATATGGGTTTTCGCGGAATCAGCCCTGATGCTTTATACTACCATTTCATACTTTCATGTTTTCGGAGAGGATTCGGAATGAAAATCGCTGTGGAATATCTGCGGAAAACTGTTTTGCTTCAAAGCGGAATAATCAGTTTTATTTCACGGATATTCGGCAATTTTTAAACCCCTGGGTAATCGAATTATTAATCGACAGCTATTCATTGACCGATTGCAATTACATTATCCTAAAATTTGATCAATGAATACTGCTAGCAATTTGCAACGATTTCTATAACGGGCTCGGATACGCAGTTAATAGACGAAGATAATGAGAAAGGCAAAAAGTCCAGTGTTGGCGTCGGAAAAATTCTCCAACTGCGGAATTAAATGTTCTAATGTTTCCAGGAATTAATGAAGTTTGTTCCACAATTTTTTATGGAATTTCCAAGCAAATTGACACAGGGGAAATTTTTTAGTCCCTGCTATAGTGTTTTTCTAGTGTTGAGTTTAAAAAATTGATGAGCTTACAGCGACTGTAAGCGCTTGGATATCGATTTTGTCTGTCATCCAAACTTAGATATTTGCATACGCTTCTTCGAAAAAATCCCCGTATATTGTGAAACTCATTTGATGAGTATCAGGTAGACCTGACGGAAGGTAACGTGATGGGCGGCAGCCAGGATTCATTGGTGGATTGATATTGAATAAGGTTGATGGAAAGCGTCAGTTGAAATCCAAATCCACTTCGGGAATTTCATAACATTGTGTCTATTCACTGTGGGGTAATTCGCACTGCTTTGTATTAAAACTTGTTAACGGAGAATTTGAAAATCCAAACTGCTTATTATATAAAGACTTAGAAGCGACTGCTTATGTAACGATTTTTATTGGGGAAATACGGATCAGCGGAGCGCAGAATATGAAAGCACATAATTATCTTAAATGTTGCATATTTAAAAATATATATCTGGCTTTTTGCAGAGTTCTCAATTTTCAAGCGATTCTATGGAACGATTTTATAGCTTATATACGCAGTACTCCTTTACAGAAAAGTCAGTGGGAAATATTCGACACGATTCACACAATTTTCAATGAAAATTCCTGTTCTCCAATTCCCCCTCTTCCTCTGAATATTGTAAACCCCAAATAAAAGTACCGTAGAGGTGATAAAAATTGAAATAATTAATGTTATAAATGAAATTCGACCAATTTGTCCATAAAACCATTTTAAGTGTATACCTTTCTGAATAATTGGTACTCTTTATTCATAAATAATGGAGATAAAAAAAATTATATGTAAAATTTCAGTTTACTACTTCTATATATCAATGTTTTTTGAATCTTTTCCTGGGCAATTCATCTGGAAAATTTAATAATTGAAAACAGGAGTATTTATCAGGTAGTCTTATAGTCTCTGCCAACCTCCAAAACCGGGATATCCCTGATTCCCATAAATTTATTATCCTTCACCTGAATAACCAAAGAAGATTTCCATTCTGCGGCCACAAAACCACAGCTTTTCAGGAATGAGCAACACCTCTCTCTCTCTCCCTTCAATCACCACTTGGATTACGGTTAAAATTCACGTGAATCATGAGGTGGTACTAGTTAGCTCCTGACAATGTACGTAAAACAAAATAGTGGGTGTGGGTTGAATCATTTGTCACTGTTGGCCTCGTAACTCGGAAATTTCGATTAGAATCCGAGTTAGTGTGAGATTATCCTAGTGAATAACACACAGTTGGGTACATTCAAAATACAGATATACAATTTTACGGCAAAATGTTGATGGTATATACAGTTATATTAAAACGCATGAAAAGACGTTTTGCTTTGCATCGCGTGACATTTGGCTAGGGCGATTTTGGCTGACTGGAATATTGCATGAAATATTCAACGTTTCTCTGAGGCAATGCTGAGATACAGTAAACTAAACTCAGTGTATACTTGGGCTTCTATGCTTTTACGGGCTTGCATGTATAGGAATAGGTGATAGTGAAATGAGTGAAGTATGGTATAACTACTGTACCGAGTAACTGTCGCTACAGTTGCGTATATAATAGCTGAATGGGAAACAATCAGAGAAGCGACGTCAGATGGCAAATCATCATGAAAATGGAGAGAACATAAAAGACAGGTGAATATGTTATGCACACAGTCGGCAAAACTTTTGGGTCAGACAATTGATTTTTAATTAGAACTGAGGTGCAGGTGGATGATCGATGGATTCTGTCATACTCGCTGATATAATTAACAAAGAACTGATGAAAATTTTAGACTCAATTATTATTATTAATACTTCGCTTCGCTGGTTAAATTTAATTTTATTGCGGCTAGAACCAGCGTACAATGTCTATATAATTAATATCACTTTTAGTGAAATAAAAATTTAGAATACTTACCAATTAGCGTCGTGGATGAAGCAACTCGAGTTGAAACAGCGATGGAGATGAAATTAATTGACTCACAAATACCGAGTGCACCTCAAAATTTCTTCTCGAGTGAGTTCCAGATAATTCATCAATTACCGAAAATCCTAAAGAGCCAAAGGAGCGGGCGAATTGAGGAGAGGTGAACGCTTGAAGGAATAATAACTCTCGGAATTGTACAAATTCATCATATAATTTTTTTATTTATTAAGAAATTATGCATGGATCATAGTAATTGGATGACACTGAGAGCGACAGAATTTTTGCGTCCCAAGCTGCATTCATAATTGCCACTTACTTGTTACGTTTTTTGTCTCATTTTCATAGAAAAATTGAACAAAATTGTTTACATTGTTTCTAAATATTTCTAGATATTAAACACAATGGATAACAGATATTACAAATGTATTCAAGTACTCCAAAGGGTTGAATGTACACCGACGATTACTGCTCATTGAATCTGATACTTTCTGGGCTGTAGAGGGGGTATGAAATGTTCGAAATACTATTGGATTGTACCAACGGCTTCATTACGCTATCATAATCACCCAAAACCCGTTTCAATGGCTTTCCTGTGGATTTACATGGCTTTGATGGCTGCAATCGTCAGCCGTAACGAGATATCTCGATACTGTTATGATTGACATCATCACGGAAAAACTTATGCGACAGTTCCGGCACACCTGAGGATCGTGTTGACAATATACATATATAGCTCGAAAACCACAGATGATTTATGGAGACGTTGTGCATGAAAAATGTAGGAAGATTCATAAGATGAAATGGTTTTTGAATAAAGTTACTGTTTACAGTTCTTGAAGTACTGACATTTAAAAATATTGACAAAATCCATTTTATTCAACATGAAATTCCGCACATTTTATGTGGGACACCTTTGTCATAGTTTTCGGGATATTTCAATAATAGTGATATATTCAACGGATGTTGCTTCGGTTCATACTATAAAACAGGAGAAAGTAACTTGTGTGGCTTGACTAAGGGTCAAACAGGGCTTTAAGCCATATCGTGTGGTCCCTAGTTGACCCGGTGAAGGATAGAATATGGGTCCAATCCAAGGTCAACATAAAAAATAATAGAATGACATTTTTTATTGAAATTTGTAACCAAAGGCTTCATGGAGACAAAATACTTGAACTGACTCAAGGAAGTTTAACCCACAGCCTTCGAAAACGTGTCAAATTGAAGATCAACATAACAAAGTAGTTGGACCCGCGCATGGCGCCCTTCAACATTAAATTCTTCAGTCAGACTCTGACTTTTAATGCTAATTTTGACTAGAATTCAAGACTCACCATTTGACCCCCAATTCGACTGGCATTGGATTGAGACTATTTGACCCCCGCGAGTCAGCAAAGAGTTAACTGTCATCATGGATCAATGGAATATGAAAAAGGTTGATTAAAACAGTTCAGTTCGATCCCTATCATAAAATGCTTATTGTTAAGCGACAGGTCAACCCAATGAGCCTGATTGACTTTCACTACTAGATTAACGTATACCTCCAGCAAAGTCGAACCTAACGAAATCAAATGTTCATCAAATAATCGAGACTAATCCACAATCTCTCATCGCACCCGGAATTTTAATCAGTCAAAACTCTTCAATCCTTCTCACCCTTAAAATGTACTTTACGGCATTTGACACAACCCGGATATTCGCAGCAGGGATACCGTGAGCGGGAAAAAACACTGACACACAACAACAACAATGTCGACGATTTCATTTATTCTCCATCTCTCTCATTCCGCAGACGATGGAATTGCCCGAGGGTAGCATCTCCCCCGTTGAATTACCATTCAAAAATTTACATATTACATATCGATGAATAAAATCAATACTTGCTTACCGGACTCAGCCAATTCCCCATCGTCATTAAAGTTGAACGATTTAATTATTAATACCACCATCTTCTCTTTTATCCTCTCTCACCTCCTTTGAGACCTGGCAATCTCAAAGATTGAGAAAGGGGGGAGAAAAATAATACTTCCGATAATGGAAAAATATCTCAACAATGAAGCTTCAATCGATAATTCGAAGAGTGGTAAGTATCACACAGCTGTAGATGAGATATTTACTTTTAGAATTTTAGTTACTCTCTTTCACTTTCCGCCCCATTAACACTGAATAAAGTCAATCAACAGATTCTCCCACTGTTATCTTTAACGATCAACGGAGTAACTAAAGAGTAAAAAATTATCAGGACTAATTAGTTGTAACAAGCACCAACATTTACCTTTGTCGTAAAATAAAATACCAATGATAATGTACGTGTGGGTCATCTCCATTCATCGATCTCATCGTATCCATAGTATCGTGTCTTTCATCAAAGCCAAACGAGGATAGACAGGGACTTTGTTAACGGTATAGTGAGGATGGGTAGGAAGAATGGTGATGATAGAGGTGGGTTTTGTATGATGATTATACGTGGAAATGATTCCCCCTCCCCTACCCGGTGTAGTCTACCGACTGAGAAGTAGACAACACAGTGCAGAAACTACATGTAGGGCAATGTAGAAACGTGGTGTTGGTGAGCACGCCTCAGCCAGGGCGAATGCATTCAACGATATACAATCGCTGTATGGGCCTGGGTTGACACGCGTCACTGAACACCAGTGTTGGCGTGCGCAAGTACCACTCAGTGCACCACCACATCCAGTACGATGGGCTACTTCTCGGGGTAGAAATACTGTATTTGCTGCGTAGTATCTGTAATATTATCGTCAAATGTGACAATCACTCGTACAGGTGAGAGAAGAATTTGCTGGTGAAACGCGTAAGACTGACCTTTGATCAAAATTGGTGCGGGTCAAATATAGGGGGTATATTGTACAGTCAAAGGGTGGACTGAACCTGTGAGTCAACCTCGACGGTTTGACTTGACCCTCAAGTTCAGGAAAATTATACTGAAGGAAAGCTTTCCAATTAGAATTTCATAACTTGGTTTGACACAGAGTCCGTCGACTTGATGAATTTGTGGGGCTCAATTGGATGGGTCAAAGTGAGGACGTGAATCATGAACGAGAATGAGAAATGACCTAATTCGACTTTTTCATTTGATCCTCCCGGAGGGCAGCGATAAAAATGATATTGGCTCACTCACCTTGAAAAAGCATTGTCATTGGTTTTGATAAATCTGCCAGCGAGATCGTGTAAATTCATGGCGTTGACGTCCTTAAGGTCATAATATGAGAGCAGTGAGTATTCCTCCTGCCAGCTAGCCCGGCCCTTAGCATTGGCTTCCTGGAGATCCAGATACCACTGTGTATAATCTAATATCTGTCAATCAATCAACCAAACGTACCTGTCAGGTATTTTCAATTTTCGATGCAGAGAAGAAATTTTTTATTGATTTTCGCTAACAACCACTGGCTTTCACCATTCTCCCAAAACAACGACTAAATTCCCTCAACAAAAGTAGATAATGGTAGGGTGTAACAAAGGTTCAATTCAACCCCCCTTTCGGCCTATTACAATTTTGTGTTTCATCGGCCTTTGCTTTTGCATATTTTACAGGATACATGGAGGTTAACAATGGCTGTGAGTGGACATATTGATACCGTTCACAATATACCAGAATGAGGAAGAGAGCGATTAATGATAGAATTTCACATACCTTTCCCGAGGTAGTTTCAAACTTGTACAATCTCAGTCCTGGATTATTCGGAAAGTTTGGCCTGCCCGGAGTGATACTCGGTGCCATCATGATCCACGAAACAGGCACTCCTGTTGACATCACAAAAATATCATGTGAAATAAAAACAGTGAAAATCAGTCATACAAACGAATGAATTCTTCCAGTGGTACCTGGGACATATCAAACATAGAAGTGAAACAATAAACCAGAGAGCTGTACAAAAAATACAACTGGTAAAAATGGAATACAGTGGTGTTTAAAGTTGTAACGTTACGAATGAGGGAATGTAAAATGGATGGAAAAGCTAAAATGTTGGAGATGTGAAATGAAACTGACAAAAAAACATATTGGTGAGACTGCATCGAATGGTTTCCCGATTTTCGTGGTGACAAAAAGTCCCAACAGACGATGGGATTATCGGCGGAACTATTCGTGATTTTTCGATATTTGGTGAATAATAAATGTAGACAACGTTGTGGGGAACAGAACCGCTGTCGGGGTTTTTCTGTCTGAATCGTAATTGTCGAAACATTGCCAATCACCTGACAAGGTGATGGCAGTTCATTATTGATATTACCAAAACGAACTTTCATATCAAAATTCCTCGCAGAACTGTCACAGAATTTCCCTGAAAACTCCATAATACTTATCTGATTGACCCCCGAAATATTACGTTACTCCACCTTAAAATTTCCCAGTCAATTCCGTTATCGGTGAGCGAACTGCGAGTTCCGTAATTTTTCCTGAATATTTCTCTCATGTGCCGTAGACATCGTCTTATTCATCAGGAAATTCTCTTCATTCTCTTAATCTCCACTTCCAGTGTCTCCATAATCCACCAATAGTTCGTAAAACCCACCAATTACTTGCAGACATTCACTCAGATTTTCATTACAACTAAAGTATCTGTGATTACGGCAACATCAATTAGCTAAGTTACCAACATACCTTCATGGTATATGATCCGAAAGGTATCTGAGTGCCAGTGTCCATAGAATTGTCCCCCAATTATGCTGGCATAGCGTTGCACAAGCTGCAGGTAACGCCTGTTGTGAGAATCCTGAAGGAGACTAGCACCGCTTGCCCTTTCGTCAACACCCGGCGGTGTATGGCCGACAATGTACACCTGTACACAAGCAACACATATACATGGTATCGCGTATGTACCGGTATGTCGCGAGTAGAAACTTCCGATTATATACGTCGTGTTGAGCCATCCAAGCTACGAGAGTTTGCACTCGGTCTCTGCAGTTTCTCTTGCCCTCAACCCCTCCCGCCCACCCTCCTGCCCCTGTCCGATGATCAATTTCCATTACACGCGTAATTTGGTCGGGATATAAGGTGTCAGAGTTGGTGGGGGAGTGAGAGAAAAGGTAGGATTATGGATATACCTCAGAATTTGAATGAATTGGTGGTAGCTAAGTGTGGACAGATAGACTTGTGCTACCTAGAATACTCGAGCGATGGGTTCACTAAGAGCTGAGGGAGTTCAATTGATGATAATGGAGAGAATCTGGATTTGCTCTTTATATCCATTATTTCTGTATTAGTTCAGCCACTCACGTGCAAACGCCCAAGGGGTGATTATCGTTGTTGAAGAGATTGAGGGAGATTGAGTTGAAGGAGTTAGGATCATATCAATGATTACTGGTGGGTGTTCTAGTGTCACAGAAGTCGAGAAATACTGACTATTCTTGAGGTTTGAGAGGGAATTCACGGTGTTGGGATCTGGTGAATATCATGGGATGATGGTCAATGCAGACTAAATCGTCTTACATATTTAAGTAAACAGACCGATGATAATTCTGAAAATTAATTCCTTCAAGCGTTTCATGACTCGACTCCCAAGGTATCTCTGATAAGCGAATGATTTTATGGATTGAAAACGATTTTCACTTGGAATTGGAGTGCTTTATTCATGTTCTGGGACGCAAAGATTCTATTTCGAAGCCACCATAAACCAATTACATACCAAGCCCTGAAATAGATCTTCGTCTCCGCTAAGATTATCATTGGTATCAAACATCAATACTTGACACTCACATCCCCGACCCCATCAAGCTCATTTCATTGAAATTTCATTGTCCCGATTGAGAGTCCCCTCTGTCGATTCTCTAATTATTGACCATGTCTAGACAGCAAGCTCGTCCCTCAAATTTTCCGAACACGCCCCAGAGATGTCACCAAATTAGGTTGACGGATATTTCCGCCCCCTCAACATTACGAAAATAATGAGCTGGACGTGATATTGTAATATGAAAATGATATGACCGAGGTATTACTCGTCACTTTGGGTTTAAAAAGTAGTCAGATGCCAGGGGCTCCATGTAAATCCCCATCTCCCCTCTCCACCCCACTCGCCCTCCTATTCGTCTCTCCACCTTTCACTCAAATTTTCTACCAACCGCCGACGAAGCCGAACAAGACGGATGGGCACTTCGCCACCCAGAATAAGAACCTACGCCCTCGCTCCGAATTAAAGGGAATTACGGGGCACGAGGTGCCTATGTTCAGCTGTCACGCGCGACCGTTGAATATTCCTCATGCTCACCCCTCTCTGTACCCTCTTGGGGTGGCTAACGGGTGGTGCTCTTAACATTGCCCCGGAATCCATTTAATCGACGCGCCAAAAACCCCGCCCAGATTTCCTAACAGCTTTTACTCTTCACTTCATCCTCACCGCATACTATCATGCAATATCATTGTCATTGATGAAGAAAGAGGTGGGGTAGGGCGAGAGGGATTAATGGAAATGGAGAATGGTAGGACCGGTCACGTCAGTGTTTTCTGTTTTTTTAACGTTCTCGGGTCTAATTGACATGGACAAATGGTTTTGATAATTGATGGGGTTTTCAAAGTGATATTTCATGTGGGTAATTCGATCAATTAACACAGAATTAACGAGTGGAAAAATGGGGGATTTCGGGGGTAGGACAATGTTTATAGTGTGAAAGTGTGGGGTTTGGGGGAACAATCAAATGTAATTGAGGGAGGTGCTGGCTTCCGGGAACTAGGTTATTTTCGTGTTTGAGGAGGGTTGATTGTTTCGAGATGAACACAATATTGAGGGTTTTTAACCCTCTGGCTCTCCGGAAATGTGAAAATTCATTGATTGACGTAACATGAATATTGTACAATGAGGGAAAAATTTAGAATATTTAGGTAAAAATATTCCAGAGCAAAAATCTGGAGATATCTATGATTTTTGATTAATTCACTTCGCGGATCTCTAACATAATTGCGATCATTTTTCCCAATTATTAAAAATAAACTAACAGTATTAAATAGATTAGCAGGTAAAACTCGCAAAATTTAAATAACAAAATCGGTGTAACATCTTCAAAAACGTAGGGGCAAATGGAGCTCAAGGGAGAAACGCTAATGTTCGACTATAAAAGTAGAAAAGCATTTGGCTGGCAAGAACCCCTAGTGCTTGGATACCCTTAAATCTCATAATATTCGCGCATCACGGAACTCCAATAAATTCGCATTTATCACTATCGTTTCCCGTTACATCATCATCAAATATCAAAATATTCGAAGTGCATTAAAAAATCATAAAAACAGTAAATATTAAAATTTTAACGATTTTCCTTGGCCTTTATTTTCATTTATTCAATAGTTGCTCGAGCGTATTTGCTACGAAATTACAGAGCTAACCATTTCTGGAAAATACATTATTATTTTAAATGTGGGATGTAATTGCCTGTTTCACATTGCTGAAAATTAAGGGTCACAAGGATCTACTGAAGGTCCCCAGGGGTACCACACAGGTATCAGTATATTTATCCCATAATTTTCATGAACATCATACGAATAGAATGACCTCCTGAATTCATTTAATTTTTCCACATCCGGAAAGCCTTTTTCCTTCGATATTGAATTTACCATCGTTCATATTCACCCTCTGCTGGATTTCCCATAGCACTGAATATATGTAGATTCACGCGCTACTTGTCTCAGTTTTCAAATTTCTATTCCAAACACACGGACCAGATTTCCATCAATTCAGTGAACCTCCATTGTCTCTCCCGCTAATCAGAAAGATAAATACATTTTTCTGCATTGGAGGTAGAACAAAGTGACATTTTTTAAGACGATTACGACTGTTATTCCCGTTTCACGAGCCAGAGAGCACCCCTCCGCCTCTACCTTAATTTAATATCCCGAGTATTCGTAATAAAGCTCTCGACCGTGGCGTTCACTCTTTGTTCCATCGGAAAATGTTTCAAAAAATTCACGTCTCTCATGCAAACTGTGAAAAAATTGAGGACCCCTCGGCGTCATAAAAATGTTCATGGCCGTTTAATAACGCGGGAGTTCACATAAAAATATAGCGATCGTTATATATAAAAATCCGGTGGAGCCACCAGTAACATCTTTCAACTGGACTGAGCTTACAAATCCCGGGGGAACACTAGTAATCCCCGAAATCCTTACAATCTGCTCTCAGATTTACCGACTTTCTATATTTGAAAAATTCGAAACCAATAAAGCTTCGAGATTGCGTGTACCAGTTGTGGAGTGAAAAAGTGCTGGTATCATCGAATGATTCAAAGAAATGAGAGGATTATTTTGTCCAACGTTTGTACAAGGATTTGTTTCATTTCAAACGGTTCCGTGAATGAAGTATATTTGTATTATTGACTTCATAACCAATTAATCGAGTATGAAATTGTATGCATCCTTGAGGGAAACCGTTTTCCCGATTTTAATAGAATTTTCTCTAAATTTTTAATGATTCTTCATGAGTTCGTCTTAAAACTCGAGTTTAACCCAGAAATAGTAATATTAGACTACAATTTTAAGGAAATGGTATTCGTAGATAACTCTAAAATCCCTCAGAAGACATTCCATCGCGAAAATAAACCGAACTAAGTATGTAATGTTGGATGGGTTTTAACAGATTTTAACAGACTTAATGGATTATCATTCCAAAATTAAAATTCAATATGAAAATATTCGTTCTTGATTTCAGCCACTCATCGAGGTAGTTCGGGATTCAGAATATAAAAATCATATACTAACGATGTGGAATAATGGTGCTGTTAGCTCTTAAATTAATTTTATCAATTATTCGACTATTTCGAAAGTCGAAAATCTTTCAATATTCTACTAAAATAAATCACAAGATATCGGGAATAAGTGTCAACCACTTAAAGGTGATAAAAAGTTACAAAATGCGACTGACTCGAAAGTATCTCCATTGGTCTGAATTTTTTCGCAATGTAAAAAAAAGAGACTCACTTAATACAATTAAGCACTCACGTTAATTAGAATCTCGAAACTTTGCACTGCGTACTAAAATCCGAAATAATAATATGTAACTCCTGAAATCTCGTAATTTTCGCGTGAGATAACAAATTGAAATGGCTCACGGGACAAAACCAGAAATTAATGTAATTGAGGAGCTGGGACGAGAGAAGGGATTGGGTGCCAGAAGAAAAAAAAGGGAAGGAAAGAGGAGTAATTTTCCATTTTTCCGTCGGTTCTCCCACTTTATAACAATTACACACTATAAGGTAAATATAATGAACGAAAAAGATGGATTCCTAGTCAATGTAGTTATCTTAACCATCAAACAAAGCCGACGACCGTAATAAGAGTGAAACATAAAAGCAAAAATGAACTTTCCATCATGTTGAACCCTTCTGCTCTTCCTCTAGCCCTTCTTATTCATTAAATGACTGTCATCTGGGCCTCATGACTCTCAAAAGATATATCGAACCAGTTTTGATGAACCCTGACAACTTTATTTCATAATCTCCACCGCACCCTTATAAACTATAGTTATACAGATATATCTTATAGCCCTGACGTTCCCCTAATGATGGATATTCTGAACTTTATTCGACTCTCATCTTCATTCACCCCTAAATTGAAACATTATTCATTTCTTCTTTTACCCAAAAACCAAATAATTTTCGCACGACATGACAAATTGAAATATCTCAACGAGACAAAAGCGGGAATAAACGTAATTGTAAAGTAGGTAAATCAAGTTATCCCATGGAAGGGTAAAATCTCGGCATTGGATGGGCGAAAGAGACACAGAGCGAGAGGGTGAGAGGGTGAACCTCACGTTGGTGACAGAGAGGTGAAGAGGTGGAGTTGAAAAAAATCTGCTGACTTGGGTAATCGAAACTGAAGGGCTTTTTTTTCTTCTCTCCAGGTACAAGGAAATCCCAGGGAAAAATGTCAGAGTGGGTAGAGGATAGTGGTACACTTGGGGGTAAAAGAATGAGATTGCCCGTAGGTTGGTTTCACTCACTTTTTCCTTTTTCTCCAATGCTGAAGCTAGAATTTGATCAAACCATTCCCACTGGCCGTGTGGGTCATCCGTGTTGTCATTCACCGCTGATGCACCTGTGCGCTGATTCTGGTGATGTTGTGAAACACGATTGTCAACACCTGTGACTGGATTTAACCACAGATTTGTGTTGAGAGATATTATGCGATATTTTTTCAACTTCTGTTCAATTGTGTAGTAGCCAGCTGGAAAGAAAATGGTTTGATTAAATCGTATAATTGTATTTCCTACAACGATTCATTTATAACCGTCCCAAGGTCTGGGACCAATAACTTTTTTTCATTTTCATGTAAATTCGCGAGACCGTTGGGATTGATCTCAGGGATTTAACGCGATACTCAGGCTTTACATTGTAATATTCTTTTATTTATCCTCTCGAGAATTATCTGATTTTTATCGACAATTCCGGACCCTCATGGGATATTTTGTAATCTTCAAATGATAGTCATAATTTAATTTACGATCACCATGTTCCGTTTATCATCCTCATAAGTTACTTTATCGCATGCATGTAATCTCTGAGGTTCATGACATTATTTGCTCGTAAGCTACATCATCCTTATGACGTATCCTACGATTCTCAGGTCTTATAACACTTCCAATCTGTTTTGTGATCTTCATAGACTCTTGACAATCCCCATGAACCCCGCAAGCCCCGAGTTTTCTATAATTTTTTCTATAAAAAATACTCAGCCATCAGGAAATATGATTTCATCAGAGACTTTGGACTCAATTACTCAAATCCCAGAAGAGAATACCACCCCACACTAATACATACTATTACCCTTCACCCCTCCTCATTCACATATAAATAAATCCAGTAATTCCAGTAATCAAATGGCCCTCCCTCACAAAAGTGTAAAATCAGTTAAAGAAAGACATTAATTCACAAATTTCCCATTATTACTTCCTGAGTTACTTCTAAACAACAATCGCGTGACCGTGTAGTTAAAACCCAGTCTAATTTTCCCACTACCCAGTCTTTTATTCATAAACCATGCTTCACGCAAAGTTGCGGGAGGAGGGGGAGGGAGGGAGAGAAAAAAAAACAGTGGGAAGAAACTTATCAAATACCAAAGTTGGGGAGGTTTAGAAAATAACGCGTGCTCCGCAGTAAGTCCTCATTTTCAGTTATACCTGCCGTCGGTTCTTTCACCCCCCCAACCCCCACCCACCCCCTCCCGACATATTTTTCCTCACGAAAGAGTGGAAAAAGTTTTGGCTGTGCGTTACACACCAAAAGAGCGAGAGAGCCGTTGAAAAAAACTTGTGGATTTATGCATCGAAAATTAAGTCCTCAAAGTTTTTTTCCCTTTTTTTTCATAGTCGTAGCTCAGAGTGAATATACAGTTGAGAAAGTTGAATTTCACGACAAGGGCGGGAGGGATAGAGAGAAGGAGTGACAAAAGACACGAACGATTACGAAAAGAAAGAGAAATACCGTACGTGGAAAGGGCAAAAAAAAGTGAAAAAAAAGGAGAAATTATATTGTACCACCTAGATGGAGGATTCGTGCTAGCAAAAGCAGAATGACTGGCATGAAAAGAGAGGAAAAAACTCATGAAGAGAATGAAAGAAAAAAGACCAGAAATATGGAGGGCTAGGGGAGGGAGAGGGGTTGGGTTTGAAGGGAAGATGTGAAAAAAGAGGGGTAAAAAAATGTTTTTGCGCTTTCGTTTGCACTGGGCCATACACTACCAACATTTTTCAAAGGTTTGGAGAGCCTCACTCGGCAGCCAGTGCTTCCACAAACTAGCGATCTGGCTGAAATTTAAACCGATGTCCTCGTGTCCCAAAGCAGGAAACACAAATTGGCTTGAGAATGTGTGGGACAACAGATCCGTAAGATTCTTCATGGACTGCAAACGCAACTCTTCGCTCATTTCGCTGTTGTGAGTGACTGCATCGCTGGGAACAGAGGGCAACAATGAGAGACAATTGTTCCATGATGGTAGGCAAAATTAAGTTTTTATTACATTAGTGTTTAGAATGGCGAGTAGAAATTGCAATTTGGGGAAAGAGTCGATAGAAATTGGAAATATTAGTGCGATGATTCTATGGGAAAGAATATTAAGGTAAATAGCTCTTGAGTTATTTAGCTGGTGCTGCGTTGGTTCGTTAGGAACACAGGGTAACAATGACTGATGGTAATTTCATTACTATCTCGGCGGAATTTAATTGTTTGGAGAGACAACGTAGTGGGAAACATGATAATGAGTGTAATGAGGACCTTGTTTGAAGTTTCGAAAGGTATTGTGACAGCGGAAGTCATTGAAACATTTAATTGGAGAAGTCAATTAATGAGGAAAGTTCTTTGTAGCATTTTCAGTCACGAATTTTTCGTGATTGGAAAACTACTGATTTGAACGGTAACGAAGGAACCAATAAGGATATTTCAGATGATGCAGTTTTTTAATGAAATTTTTGGTATTGCGGAACATTTTTATTTCTGGTAGTTACATTAAATGCAAAAATACACGCACCCTTAGATCAATGTTATAATCGCCAATTAGTTTTTAATGGACCACGAATACAATTCCTCACTCATTTATCCGCTATCAATATATCATGGGGAATGGGGAGCAAAAATGAGTAAATATAATTCCATCATTATTTGGGAGAATTGAGTTGTTTGAAGCTACAGTGGAGCGGAACATATTGTAAAGAGGGAACTGGGGGGTTTTGTTTGACGTTTCAGAGCATACTGTGATGGCAGAAGTCATTCAAATATTTAATTGGTAATGTCAATTCATAAAAGAATTTCTTTGTAGTTTTCGTAATTAACTGTTACTCTTGGGTACGTATGAACCATAATTAGTTATGCGATTGTCGCAATTTCAAATCTACAATGCTGTTGGAAAAATTCATGAAAATTGTTGATATCGTTAGGGAAAATGTTCTTTATATTGTTGGTGTATTCAAGTATCCGAAAATTTCACAAGTAGAAATTCAATACTTTCTAGAATAATCTACCGAGACACCACCATCGAGTTAAAGTGCTCTAAACGAGTCGATGAAAATACAAAATATTCACGTCAATCGTTAACTCTGGTTTCAGAAAAATTCAAGATATAGCAAAAACTTATTGACCTTTGAAATTTCACAAGTGAACTTTAAGCTCAATGTCTGTTAAACAACAAATTAACTCGAATTTCCACATTTTACTACCCCCGAACTCAACAAATTTCATTCAATGCAACTGTACTGACATCATCATTTCACAACGGACATTCGTCATCGCGATTTGTCCAATCAAAGCCCAGAAACGACTTCCGCATTACGCGGTAGTCTGTAATCACCTATGGTTTCAATGCACTATATATACATTACCACCATGTTCGAAGCGTAGCCTACCAACGCATCTGCAACTAATAATTGGAAGATAATCGGACATTGTTGAATTTTCCTCCCCCTGTCCTGCTAATGTAAACACCCGTCTCTCATACACACTCTTTACAGTCACACATGATTATTAATACATGTTACCTATGTGTCGCGGTGCATTATGTCCACAAGTTTTGGGAAACACGAAACGAGGCAATTTCGAGGCTTCAGTCAGACCCCTTCACGACCCTCCCCCCTCCTCATTCATTTTCCAATCTGTATGCGCACATTTCCACCGGCCGTATAACTCATACATGCATCCCTCCCTCCCTCCCCCGAGAGCGTTTATACTCCCTTTCGTCGGATTTCACCTCCATCGTCAAAGGTATTTGCTTCGTGCCCCTCTCGTCGCCGTCATTCACCACAGAACTTTAATTTTCATCGTTTGGACTAGTTTTTGACCTCCGTCCACTCCCAATTGCCCCTCTTTGATCCCGTCATCACCCCCATTTCATCCCGTTCTCTTGTTCCACCCATCTACCCACCAAAAAACAGGGGTGAGCTGTACCTGGGAGATCCTCCAAACGGCAAATTCATGTAAATTCAATTAAACCGTAAACGAATTGCGGAGCAAAGTGAAACTGACTGGGACGAAGCACCGAATTTTGGAGTCTGACATGTTTGATATAATTGTATCGAGTTTTGGGTGACGGAAGAGGTTTGCGGAGGGTGCAGCGGTCACCCTGGTTGAGGCCAACTGTTCAATACGTCACGTTCATGACGTGAAATTTTTTTATGGGTAAACATCTGAAGGAGAGTTATTGAAAGTTCCTAGTTCCAGACGTGGCTGGGGGTTTTGACGTAACGAAGGTGCGAAGGGACCTTCTGTGAATATAACCGATGATGGACGGGATAAAGTAACGGAGTTCATCAGCGAAGGTTTACACTCAATTGCCAATGGCAATATCTCGGAAACTATTGAGCATTCATCGAGGCGTCGTGAATAAATTGTGGGGAATTTCATTTTGAATAAAATAGAACGTTTTTTATGAGAATTTTTAGGGCTCATACGCGTAGAGAATATCAAATTAAAAATTACTGTGTGGGGGTAGTAATCGTGGCCTACACCAGATAGACTTTAAATTTTGATATTTTAACCGATCGTTTGCGATGTGCAATTAATTTTTCACGACTATCCCCAGCTCAGTTGGCCATTTCGTAAAAAATCTAGAACTTCCTCCCTGTCCCTTTTTAGGGCGAATGTAGGTGGAGCAGAATCATTCACAATTTTCCAGGGTCATAAAGCAGATTAAATATGGTTTTACCTTTTGGTTACTCGCATAATATTCCTATCACTCGTCCTCTTTCGTAAATATTTGAAATAAATGAATGGATATTATGACTAAATCTGACATTTTTTTATCTACCTAGTTATTAAAGAGTAAAACTGGGTGTATGCTGCAACTTCTACGTATTTTTTATTGAACTTTTTCAAGGACTTACCAGGAGAGGACACCCCTATCTCAGAAATGATTAGGGAAGTCAATTAAAAATTCTGTTTTTCCCCTGTGAAATTTTTCATACTCTCTACACCACATGGTCCATCATCTCACATGTAGTTCGAAATGTTGCAATACTATGCTACCATGCATTTCGTTGGATATTATTTTTTTCCAATAATTGACGTGCAAACTCACCCTGTCCAGAGAACGAACTCTGTTCCCTCCTCGGGCCGATTCGATTTCATAGCATGTACTGCTGATTCTATCAGTGCCCAGGGTGAGTCACAGGTGTAGTTGCCAAAAATACCAGCAACTCGTCTCGCCGGTCTTATCCCCCCGGTATCAATATCGGTCCTTATATTCCAGCACACTGCAAGCAATAACAGGGAAAATTCACCAATTCCCGTTTTTTGTTCGTCGGATCGACAACACAAATGACCTAATCAATAGTAATCCAATTGAGTCCACGACTTGTTCATCAGCGACTGGATTACCCTGATGAAGCGAGCGAATTACAATGCCTGTCCGACCGTTTTTATATGCACGTAATCACTCGACAAGAAGAATAATTGTCAAACACATTGAAAAAGCTTGTTCAATGGAAGGAACAGATCAATGAAAAATGATGAAGTATCATTAGTGAAGGCTGATTAAATGGTACACTGTTGGAACAATTTGACTGAATCTTCGAACAAAAAAATCTTGAATTTGATTTAAGGGGAATGGTCAAGCACTGGAGAAACGAAAATCACATAAAGATAATCAAATATTAAAGGATAATGTTATATGATTGTTCTAATTATTAATTTATTTCCTTGGAAGTTCCGGTAATTATGGACGGAATTGGGGCAACAGAATTTTGAGCAGACCTATGACGCAAAAGTCCACAAAATGCGGTAAAGAATTTCCCAGTTTGGAAGTATAATTTTTTGATGAATATAATTTGGTAATTGTGACCCGAACATTTTTATTAGCGTGGAAATTAAAAGCACACACCATTTGAAAAAAAAAGTGGAACAGAGTTTCAAGAAGTTGAAGTGGGGAGTTGTATGGACTCGCCAGGTCTTAGGGTTGAGATAAGTGGGTCACAAGACTGGTTACTTTAGCTGCGATTGCAGTCCCAGTGCTCCTTCATATACATTATATTTTCTTTTTTTAATCCTCCTTAGTTTCATTTTGTTAATTCTCAGGAGAATCACGCTGAGGGATTCCACTTAATCTCGCAAAAATGGAGGAAAAATTATTATACGGCCGATAGAAACAGATTAAAATTAGCCAATTTTTTAAATTTCAAAGAATTATTTGATGTGAAGTAGCTCAAGTCACATCTGAATAGTTAAATAGACGTGAATGTGTTGAATGAGCCTCATTCAATTTAATACAATGATCTGAATAATAAATCACGTCTTGAAGGCTAATTTATTAGCAAAGACGGCTATAAAAGATGAATCTATTTAATAAATTACAAGAGAATTTTGCCACTTATGTAAAGCTGCTACGCTGCACTGGACGAATCGATTTTTTACGATACCTCAGAAATATCACAGACATTCTATCGTATACGAAATCTGCATGCTACGGATATGCTTTAAAAAGTAAACAAGACTCGGGGAGTTTGGGGAAGGGATTAATGGACACAGGGGGAGAAGAAACTGGTAATGGGCTGGAGAAGGGGGAATTGTTTTATATGGAGTGAACAAAGTGAGACTTACTGCTGTCTGTGTTACCCTGGGACGAATATTTCGGGTCGTAATGAATGTCCGTAATATGCCAGAAGTAACCTGTAACATAAAAATAGTTTTATGAGAGCTTTTTTCCTACGAGATTTTGGGGATGAATATCCCGAGTATTTCAGTGAATTGAAGACGTGGGATGGGTAAGATTGGGACAATGCAGGCTATTGCATAAAGAGCAATCTTCCAGAAAAATTCTATTACGAGTACTGGAATAATCACAATTCATCAGCTGTAAAAAACTCTAGCTCTTGACGCAACATTTCTAGAGATTTCTGATAAAACATCTATAAAATCGCCCTATAAATAAGAAAAAAAATCTTGCAAATCACTATTTATAAATTACATATTTTCCTTATACGAAAACCCAACAAACTGAATATAATTCGAATTTTCATGTCCTCGCGAAGCCACCTGTACTTCAATTTTTAAAGAGATTTGAAGTTAAGTTCGTTCACACAGAAGCGTTTTTGAAAACGATATCTATCTAATCAGATATCCGGTACTTAAGGATTCTTCATAAATGAATGTAATAATTCGATAAGCCATTCTATAACACTGTTATATTTGGGAAGTCTTCTACAGGAAATGGCATAGGAGATTGGATTTAATTTCCAATAGACGAATTTACTAAATTTTTGAAAGGAATATTCCGCAGAATTTAGAGCTGAACAATATTCATTCCCAATTCATCATTTCCTGGCTGACGGCAGTCGAACAATGATGGTGTTGGCAAGTTGACTCTTGCGACGAAAAAAAAACCCCGGGAGATCCCCATTCTCGACCCACCCAATCATGTCTTAATCCCCCAATATTTCATCCCCTTCCCCCGTTCCTTAAAAAAATGAATGACGTAAAATGTGTCCCATGTACCCTCGGGCCATGTCGTGCAGCATTAGAACTCATTTTGATCGCCAGCGAAAGATAATAAAAAAAAAAGAAAGGACCAACGAAAGTAACAGGACACGGGATTATTTATTGCTTTCGCAACAATCAATTCCAGGTTATGGCATGCTGTATGTCGCGTACACATAATATCACGATGGTCGTTACTTTCACGCTCGTCCAAGTTCACGAAACTTTTTTCCTACCCATTTTTTTTTACACTCAATGCCGCACTCCACAGCTCCGAGTTTTATATAGATCAGT
The DNA here is from genome assembly GCF_034640455.1 of Diachasmimorpha longicaudata. Taxonomy (NCBI): domain Eukaryota; kingdom Metazoa; phylum Arthropoda; class Insecta; order Hymenoptera; family Braconidae; genus Diachasmimorpha; species Diachasmimorpha longicaudata. The sequence continues at coordinate 11,301,317 of NC_087225.1, forward strand.
TTTCGAACTCGAATTAGGAGAGTTTTCCGGAAAAGTTGGATCATTTTTTTTTACTCCAGCGAGTTTTTTTTACCGAAATAAATGGAATATAATTTAACTCATTTTTATTCTGCAACGTTAGGGCAGATGAAATATGGCAACAAGTGAACAATAGCATTTGTTGAACGATTAATGTCAGTGAATTTATCATCACAATGACGATGGTAAACAAAACTTACCAATTTTTCCTCTCGCCATACACGAGCACAGGAGCACCAGGTAGACGCGTATCATCATCTCGAGCCCTGTAACCACACAATACATGTGATCAAGCATCCATTTTCCATTAATAATGAGACATTGTATGCACATGTACTACAAGAACATTCAACCCTATACTCCATCAAAAATCAGCATTTGCGTACCAATATACCAGGAGATATTGATCGTTTTCCGATGAAAGACTGACTCTGGTTGTGCAAAATAAAAATAGAAAGTAGGTTTGATATTCAATTAGAAATACGAAGGAATTGATCAATGATTCACTCATTCCATCCTCTTAATGTAGCAAACTGACACAGTGAAAGGGATATATTCGAACTCATATACGGGGATGCTAAAATTTTTAAAATTCTCCCCTAATTTGTTGCCCATAAATCCCTACTGAGCATTAAATACACATACAATACAAAAATTACACAACCAACTGCATATTATTTACTGAAGATTCTGTAGTCTCAACTAGACCTTCCGTAATTTATTCTCGCGTGCAAATTGCGAAACTTCCACGTGATTGTTATTCAGTTTTTTTTCCGTTTGAAGATTTCAACGAACAGCTTCCTGCACCGAACCTGCGGCACTTCCATTTCACCAACTATTTGAATTAATATCTCCACCCGATCGGGTCCAGTTATGTATCAAGTATTCCAATCACGATAATATTTATGGCATGCGATCAGGTTTCTCAACACCGTACCTCCCTCCCCAACCCCTCTGGGCTCCGATTTGCACTCAATTCCCACTCCAATCATCCATTCCGTGCAATATATTCCTCATTCCACGCAATTTCCCAACTCACCTAATGCTATTGGCGCACAATCAAAATTATCACATCCCAAACCTCTCATTCTCACTCACGACTCCCGAGCCAAATAATAAACTTCTCATGTTTCCCCTTTTCCTTACGATAATGAAACGCACCGCAGACTAAACAAGAGGTGAGACTCTAAAGTAGCATCTCGGGTCTAAGTCAGGGAGGCCACCAGCATCTGGGTGGCTTGCGGCAGGACTGGGGGAAAGGACAGGGGGGGTAAATGAAGGGGTTAGATAGAGGCTTGTAAACCCTTAGGATCCGGGTGGAATTAATGTTCGTCCAAAAGCCGCGGGTGGAAACTCGATTCTGCAAATTTACGGAGATCTTGTCGCAGTAGTGGAGGAGAACACAGTAGAAAGGGAAGTAAGATGAAGACAAGAGGTGGTTGTGGGTGGTAGGGAGAAGGGGGATGAACGGGGAGTTGGGGAATGAGTGGAGTGAGATGGTTTAAACTTTTGGTTTTGCCAAGGAGCTACGGAAGGAAATCTAAATTCGTGGTATACGCTTACTTCTTACTCTTACCCTACCCCGTATCATACAGTCGCAGTTACGAATGTTTCAGGCAATGGTGATGAGGGAGGTGGGGGGAGGGGGAGTTATACGGTTAAATTGTATGTATGGGATATTGCTATCTAACAAGATGGTGGTTTTTCGTAGTGGGGGAGGGGGGCAGAGGGTGGGAGAAGAAATGGTTATTATATGGCGTTGAAATCCAGTATTTGCAGGATAAGCCAATATCGAGTGCGGTCCTTGATAGCAGATAGTTTGGAACAACTTGGGAGGGGGTGGAAAGGATGGGAAAGCCCAGTTATAGCTGGGGAAATGGTTGGTGCGTTAATGCACAATAAAGTGAATGGGGAAAGGGGTGGAGGGAGTGGATGAACACGTTGTATTGGAGGGAAAACTGTTTTGGTATGCACAGGTGCTACGGATATGGATTTGCACGGTGGGCTTTGGAGCAATGTAACCAATGCCCATTGGTGGTTTGCTCCTGACCAAACAGCCGAAATAACATTCTCCCCCGGTTCGTGGGAGGGATTGAATTCTCAGTCGGAATGGGAGAAGTATCGAGACACCGCTGAAACTTGGTGGATATATTTTTTTTAGTATATGCGAGGCTTGCAAGAACTTTGGGATATTGGGAATTCAGATATTTGGGGTGGTTGGAGGTAGTTGGGGAATGATCGATGGCAATCTTGAATGATTGTTTGATACTGATCAGGAGGGGAAGTTCGTCTGGTCATCGTAACACTTTCATGAGACTCCAGTCTAGTTTCCTGTTCGGCGGACGAGGAGATTGACGAGAAGCTCGGTATTTATTTTCCAAATTTCGGGTACAAATGAGGGGTTGGGACAATAACTCGGCCATAGACAAACGCATTACGTCAGGTTGTAGAGCAATGTAATCAATGTCTATTGATAGTTTGCTCCTGACAAAACAACCGGAATAGCACTCGCTCCTGTGGGAATGATTGAATTCTCAGTCCGGATGAGACTAGAGTTGAACTACTGCGAGAACTCCTTCGATATATTTCCTACTGTTACCGCGAGCCTCGAAGCAGTTTTCGGAAATTGAAGATTTCGTTATTTATAATGTTCGAAGACCGTCGGCGAATAAACTGACGTAATCCGGAATAATTTGACACGCTGATCGGATTAATCAATTGATTTGATTAGGTTCACCAAAGTGATGATGAAGCATTGGTTGATATTCCAACGATATTCAGGCTTTTCCCTTCGAATCAGTCTTCGGGCATTTAATTATCGCTAGAGGAAGGGAAAATGCGGAAGGGGAGTTCATCATTTATTTCTGGAATCTCCAGTGAAAATGAGAGTTTGCGACATCATAATTTTAGTCATACGTAAACAGCATTAGTTCAGGGAAAATTGCATGAACTTCTGACCCAACTTGGTTGACTCTGGAGAATTGGAGGAAGCTTGTGGCCCTCTTCTAAGTTTCGTGTATACAGTATGTTTGACCAGGTTTTCGCCTTAAGCACGCTCTGGTAATAATAAAGAAATTGGGGTTGGAGTGAAGAAGAGAGAATCTAGGATAGGTGGAGAAAGACGAAGTGCTGGATTCCTAGTCACGCCTGTACGACCCAGTGAGCGCAATACCCTATATTTTTTCAGTCACTTGGTATATAATCTCACGTGGTACGCCTACCGTATTCAGGGGGTTGAGGGTTGTGAAGAAGAATGAAAAAAAAAGTTCTGGCAAAACTCCACTGGCATCCAATGGAAACGTCGTTATTTCGAAAGAGACCCCTCCACTGAGGGACTATATCGTTGCATTTCAGTTCAAAAGGTCGATATGCTTTTGCGCAGATTCATCACTCGTATTTTCTACCCCACGTCCTCTTCATTTTTACACAGCCCTTTTCCTCACCAGCTCACGATTTCTGCCCTGGCGGAACTAGTGTTTGAAATTGAGGCACGTTTGTCGCCTGTTTAAGAAGTTTATTTCTCCAAGTTTCGAGTAATTTTTCGTGTCTCAATTTAAGACATTGAGGCCGTTTAAAGTTGCGTCAAACGTTAATAATTTCGAGCGTCAGTAATGAGATATATTTTTTTATTTAAAGCTACAGTGACAGGTAAATTTTAGTCTTTTAAGAAATTTTGTATTACGATTAAGCAATTCTTGGATTAAATATACGTGCCATGAGGACCATTTAGGATACAATCGAAAGAATACATGCACAAATAAAGTATATTGCGTTCATGTATTTACCGTAGATATGTAATGTACCTGCACCTATACTTTCAGATAAAATATAGTTAGTTCTATCGAAATAATAAGTCTTTAATGAATACGGATATATATCCCATTGGATAGCAATAATTACTTCGAAAATTCTTCTATTTTGATGAAACTTATTTATCTTTTGAAGTAAATTGACTGAACACGACAAAAGATCTTCTAATTGGAACATCTAATTTTACGGCAAAACCAATTTATCCCCCTCGTGCATTTGTCAATTTCTTTTCTATTTCGTAATGACAAAATGAATTGCTCAATGGTGGATGGACAGAGATAAAGATGTTTCAGGATAAAAATAGATGATTTCTGCAGCCGATAGGAATTTTCTTGCAGACTCTCGTCTTAGTGGGATGATAAACTCGAACTCGAACGGACCTGGATCTTCACATCTAGCCTCCACGACGTGCTCGATATCCCTGTAATTCAACTCCGATGGTGGAATTTGTAAAACTTTATCGAAGGCAACGTATTAGGAAGAATCTCCCATAGTATAAGAGTGAGTGTGAGAGAGAGAGTAAGTTTTTTTTCCCCAAGATGGGATATTCTACCATAAATCCTCTTGGGAATGTGGAAGGTACAGACGAGAGAAACGTCCGAGGAAAAACGAATGTGATGCAGGAGAGGAGGAGACAAGGACAAAAACAAAATAACGAAAGCAAAATACAGAGGAATAAAATACAAAAATGAAGAAAAGAAAAATACGGTGAAAAGGAGAATGAGGTAGGAAAAACGGAGGGTTGAAACTAGTTCCCTGTCGTCGAGTTTGTCTCCCTCGAGGTACTTCACTCTGGCATTGGTCATGACGTGGAAACCCTACGCTTCCGAAATTCCGAGTTATCTAGGCTCGAGTGTTGGAGAAATGTCGAGGAAGGTGATTTGGATTATCAGTCTGGATGATTCGACTCTTAATTCTTGTTCCACGAGTCACGGTTTCCTCATAAAAGAGGGATAAAACACAAAGCAAAATTTAATATAAAAATGAATAATAACTATTGATCAACAGACGATCAATGGAAACATGTCCTTCACTCCCCTCGCCAATTTAAAAAATCCTCCTGCATTTCCCAACCGAGTATCAATTTGTCATTGCCAGAGAGCTTTTTGTTTGACTCGAAAGAACCAACATTTTCCTCAGCCTGCCCCAGCCAACCCCCAGGCGTGTAGTGATTGATGATCCCAAGTGTCTCGACGACAAATACATTAGATTGAATAAACTGGTTTCCAGTCAAAGTCTATATTAAACTTGGTCCTTCAGCAGCACGGGAGACAACAAGATCAACAGTGTTGTCACGGTTTAAGTGGTTTAGGGATGGTGTCTGGATGTGGTGGAGTGAGACCAGACGTGAAACAAGCAACTGAACTGTGGATTGAAGCAGCTCCATTAGGTGACTACAATTCGGTAGATATTGGTCACAATAAGAGGAAATCTGATAGTATTGAATTTCCATCACATTCCAATTGGTTTTGGATTTAGACCGATTGTTTTCTGAATTATCGTCAGGATCTTGAATACTATTTGGCGATGCAACGGTTTTAATCGGATCAACGAGCTATTCAAATTACCACCATTTACGAATTTTTGAATAACATTCATCAGAAGAGTCATCACTGGTGAGTACGTTGATGATACCTGTTACCTTCCATAAATCACGAGCAGGCAAACAGCCTGAACTCAACATAAAAAAAGGTAATGTTTCTTGTTTTTCATTGATCGTAACATGAAAGGGCCAGTGTAGGCTCATAAAAAGAAGCTAAAGCCACGTGCTGGTATATATCAAAAGGTATAAAACGTGTAAAACGTAAATCTGTCCCGTCACCATCATACTAGGGTAAGTGGCATGAGATGCAACAAGTAAAAAGAAGAAAACTGTGCATCAACAATATGGGCGAGTAGTGACTGTACTTAAACCAGGTATGTACTAACGTGAATTATGTGCCAACGGAGTGTTCTGTCGTCCGTCAGAAATTGTTTTTTGGTACCACGCGATGGCGAATGACTTCCCCTGGCCGAGGTCTTCCGGTTCCGAATGATAATCAATCAGGCTATTTTTTGGGGGCGTTAGAAATGGTCAGTCATAACGAGACCAAAATGTTTATTTTCAACGCCAAATATTGAAGTGAGTGCTTTCAATTAGGGTACATACATCTTCGTGTGAGCAAAATGCAGCATGAGATTATTTCTGTTGTTTTCCTTGTCGAGGATAAAACAATATTTCCTTCTCCACTGTTAATTATTTGTGAGCCTTACTGGTAGTGCAATATTCAGGGAAATGCTTAAAACTTCGGAAAAAACTGCAGCATTTACGCAAGGATTATTCTGTGCGGACGACGAAGCTAATGGAAGCAGCGCATGAATGAAGACTGGAATAGAAATGAAAGGCATTCTATGGTGTATTAGCAGATGGATATATAGCTATCATGATATGCCCATTCTTCATGGGTTGATTTTTCTAAGATTGAACAACTATAGATTATTGCTTGCTCTACAAATCGTCTGCCTCTTCCCTATTTATCATGATTAATTAACTGATCAGCATATGATTCAATTTTTAAAATTATCGTACTTTCCATAGAAAAGCTAAAGGTATCTACCACCCGAATATGACAATCGGTTGTATTTTTTTATGTCACTAGTGATCAATAATTCAGAAGGTCATTGTCAGAACTAGATAATTTGAGAAGAGAGGACTTTTAAATTCTATTCTGACGGTCAAGTACAGAAGACAGATTCATCAAGTCATCAGCGCAATAGAGCTCTGAGTGTCAATCAGATATACTAATGAACAATGATGTTTCTAGTCAAAGATTTTTGTCCCCTAACAATGCTGGCGACATAAAATTTCTGGAAGGATGTCGCACCCTTTCTATATGACCATTGATCTGAAGTCAAGAGGAACATCGGTAGACTTGTGTCAATTTGAATCCGATAATCCTAGAATTAGAATTGGAACGCCAGTTCCAGAAAAGGGATGCATCAACTAGATGCAGAATTAGAAGTGGTAGGGGGAGGGAGGGATTTCAATTAAGCAAGGTACACCAATGATTATCAGAGGTGTCTAGATTCTCGTGAGGCACAGCTCGTTAAAGTCGAGTCAATTGAACTCCGTGTACACCCTCACACCCCTTGCTCATCAATCCCTGTCTCACCCTGCACTCGTACATCGGCAAATAAATTATCACGATAAACTCCCTAGTTCTGCTGAGCTCCTATAACATCGTATCTTAATTTATCCGTAGAAGCGTTCAGAGATGAAAATTTCAAAGTTTATTTTCGGGTCTTGAGAGACTATTTCGTAGAGACCTTAAATGTCAAAGATATTTTTTTCCGAGAGATGATGATTGACATCAAAAGTTTTGAAGTCAAGTTTCATCCGGAAAATTATTCCATCGCTACGGCCGGACATTATGTCACGAAGGGATGTCAAATTTACTCAATCCACTGGGTAAACATTGGAATTGGCAGGGATTTGGGGTTGTGGGGGTTTGACTAGCTGGACGATGTCAAGCGATCTGACTATTCAAACATAACTGATGACGAGTCTAGAGTAGTATGATGGGAGTATTACCGCATGCCCAGCGGAAGAGCATTACAAAGTGATTCAATACCGCGCATTTAATCGTGTTTCATTCATTCAAACAACAATAAACTCCGGTAAATACATCTCAAAATATAAAGCACAGATTAAAATCACAATTTCGTACCACTTTGTTTTAAAAATAATTATCCCTCGACTACAGCGAGATGCGAAAGATTACAGCTCCACCGTACTCATCCCTTTGTGCATCTCTTCTTGATGTTCTTCCCTCCTTTCCGGGTCTTTATTTAATATTTGTCGTGACACCTGTCTCTCCCAGAACTCCACTGTCTCCCGGTGAATTACACAAGTGCAATTTCTATTCTGATGAATTGGCCAATTCAATTGGACACTAGTTGAAACACCATTACGAGAGTAATAAATAATTACAGAACACTGATTTTCACAGAATCACTCACGAGGGCTTTTGCAATAGAATAAAATAGGAGATGAACTGAAGATCGTGGAAGAAATTTTCACTTGTCCCCAAATGATCGTCAATTTGTCGTAGCTGTCACCGATTGACTAGACGAATGCCAGCGATTTCTGGCCACTATCAGCCGGAGAACTGATGATCGTACCACGACCCGCACAAGTCAACTGCTGGATATCTCGACACGGCGCGTTCTCCCAAAGAGAGTAACACTCTCAACCCCGTGGGAGGGTGCTACCCGTCGTTGGGAGGGGGGAAGGGAGTGAGAGGATTCCTCGTGCGCTTGCGTCTAGGTAACAGAATTGCCGACTCACTCCGACCCATCACCCCTGTGGCCCTGCATCCCTTTCGCTGCACACGAGACTTCTTAAGTTGCTTTTTTTTCCCTGCTGTTTGTCTCTCACGTTTTCTCACAATGTTTCTCCCCGGTCTCTGTAGCCGGTGTGGGCTCTTGCCCGTGTGGCTCTCACCTTTATCCAGTGTGATGTATCATCGTATCACTTTATGTCTCTCGTAACGTTTTATTAGGTAGAAATCAAGTTGCTCGAGGACCCGGACTGTTGGTTATTTTTGGCTGGGTTATGATGGAGGGTGGGAGGTTTTTTGGTTACGGGGAGGGGGTGGATGGGACGAGTGACGGGGGGAGGGATATCGTGGACATTGATTTGAAGTGATTCATTTTATTGAAGATTGAAAATGCGGTGAATTCGTTCGGAGATATAATAAATTCTCTAATTGACAATGAGGGGATGTCGTTCTCATGGCTTCAAGGCTGGAAAAAATAGTGGAATTTCCTTTTTTTTAGTTCTAATGCTGAAATTTTACGAAGCATCCCCGTACGGAAATGGCGTGGGGATGTCCGCATCACCACATCCACGAAACCGAACCATAACCACTCGGAATTCCGTCGGTGAGGGGTGGCTGCATTTCACGATCGCGTTCATACTACCGCGACGAATTATTTACAAACAAAACACACGGCATAACGATAACAGGAAGTTGCCGGGGTCTGTATACACATTTGCGTGACGAGTGAGCCTGACTGTCGTCATACTAAACCTCGAAAGGGGAGTTAGTGAGAGGACACCAGATGTACAGGTCGTAAAGGGAATATTCAAGATTGATTCACTGAAATTTTCGGCTGTAACGCTGATCGTTTGTGATTTTATGGTGAAAATAGACGGAGGGATCGGCTTGAACGACTACAATTTTACCGCATTAAGAGTAATTTAATGTCTAAAGGGTGGCATTTACGGTGGAGTTATTCAGATTACGATCAAGTGACAAATAAATTATTTAAAAAATTATGGAAAGAACTACATTCATGTTTTAAGAGGAAATTATTTTTTCTCCATCCAATGTCTTACAATAACATATGTGACAACAATATTTTTCACACTGTGATGATATTGATATGATATATCACATAAATTTCGTCGAAAAAAAAAGTTATGTGATTCCCGCAAAAGACACTTTATCATAGTGAATCAATGTTTGTATTGCTGCCCCAATAATTTCTGCACATCATCTGCGGAATTCATATATTGCTTTGTGCAATAATTTTTGTGTGATGTGCATATTTTTCGGACGAACACATTTTTTCTGTGAAGTTATTCAATTTTCCTCTAGTAAATCTCATCTACTCCATCAAATATTCTCACGTAATCCACTTTGTTCTTTGACAACGAAAATTCTTTTCTCTCTGTGTACAGGTAATTTCACAATTCCCGAGGTGCTCGTCATGACGAACGTGCATTTTAATGAACTCATTCATTTCAAAAACATACCTAGTTGCGAGAGACAATAGATATTTCCATCATGAATCCTCTTCATTAATTTCACGCCAAAATCGATATATACTACGGAGCAATTGTCTGCGAATATCAGTGATAATTAAATTATTTCGGTACATTTTTTCCAAATTCCGAACAAACTATAATTTTCATTCTAATGAAATACTCGACGTAACAAGCCATTAAAATCAGAACTCTCCCAGGGTTCACAGTATTCATTCCTCCACGAGCATTGAGGGAAATAAAAGGATAACAGAAAAAAAAGATTTCAGGATGAGCGAGGGAACTCGCAGTGGGCCAACAGGAGGGAAGACAGCGGCATTGACTCTCAGCTAGTGCCGAGTTAACCGCAACTTCTTTTCTCGTAGAAAATAGTGTACACCCAGGTGAACTCACTCTCACGATAAAAATAAATACGTTTGTTCATACGGTTCTCTGGAGCTTGAGGAAAATTCTATTTCACGTTGGGTTCCTTCGCCAGTATATGTGATACATAAGTAATGTCCCTTGAGTTGCGTCGGGGGAAGAACATGAAAAGGGTAGAAAAATCTGAAATGACGGTTCGAGTGATCTAGTTCAAGAAGATTTTACTTCATTACAAACATAATAACAGAAAATATAATAATAAACGTTGCGATTTTCAACGGTCAATTGAAAATTCGTATGATTATGCTAATTAACGCAATCGTGAGAGCATTATTGAACTGGAAAAATATTGTGAAGTGCAAATGAGAAATGTTTACATGTAATTATGTCACATAATTATTGTTCCCGATTATACAGTTATTTTCCGTTAATTTATTCAATGCATATTTGAACCTGTTGACCTATTTCATGATTTACGTCTGAATTTTATATCACCATTATGATCCTTTTCATACCCTTCATATAACCCCCATGATCTTAAACCCTTACAGTTCTTCCCGCAATGATAGGTTCATTTTTTCCCGGCAACAGATCCATTATTCAATCACAGTAACGCCCAATTCCCAGCTGAATTCCTGATTTCCACGATTAAACTGATTTCAAGGCTGGATACACCGCAATCAGATTTTATAGGCCAGCGTCGAAAATAAATAAGGGAGCGTGAATTGCCTGAGGGTGAGTTTTCAGTGCTCCAGCATTTATTTCTCCTCTCTATTTGAAATCTGGTGGAGCAGGGGGGAGGGAGCGTGAGGGGGTGAGAGAAAAATACACGAACATATACCCGAGAAATCGTTTGACGTTAGTCGGTGTGGAAAAGTCGTGGTTACCGCTTTAGAAGCGATTAGAAGGTGCGCACATGACCGTGATACATAAGACCGTACCCCCCGAAGAAGAGAGGATTTTAAAAAAATATTATAGCCACGGACAAAACCCACATTAAACGAATAACCCGGACGTTCTTATTCTCTTTTTCAGGTTGAGAGTGGAAAAAAAATGAATGAAACACGGGAAAAAGTAGAAAAAAAAAATAACAAAACAGAATAGAACAGAACAAGGGGAAAAAAAATATGACTCAATATTTTTTTTCAGGTGTTTTTCACGTTTTATTCTCCCCCTTTTCTTTCCCGAGTTATTTTCATGGCTGAAACGTGTTTACGTACAATTTTTTGACGCTGGAATGCCAGGCATAGTAAAGTAGTGTGTATGGGGGGTGGTGTGACGAGGAGAAGGGAGGCTAAATTGTGTACATGATTTTCATCCCTCGGTTTATATTCCACTTATACAACGCCAAAAGCGTATGTATGTACCTCGTTATCACTCACTTCTCAACCTGACCTCCTAGCGTATATCAGTGCGTTTAAGCCGATTTTCATCGTGTTATACAAATTAAATACCTGCAAAATTCATAAGCCGAGTGAATACAGAATAATTATGGGTTTAGGGAATTATTATTCAGATTGGGTAAATGCTTTCGTGGTAAAACAATAGTAGAGCGGAAAAAATTCTAGTTGCGTTATATGAGGGCTAAATGGACTCTCCGAAAGAATTTGGTATGTATCAGTCTATTTTTCTTGCTATTTTAAACATTAAAAAACAGAGAACAGCGGGTGGACTGTAACACGATAAATTATTTTCAAATAACGACCAGAAAAGACGATCCTATGATTTTTCAAATTGAAATAATTTTAAAAAAATTATATGTCCTTTCAGATCTAAATGATCTTCCCAAAGTAAAGTGAAACATGAAAATAAATGGGAGAAAAAATCATAAAAATTTTATTTCCATAATTTCTCTACATTGTTTCTCTTTCTCTCTCGTGCCGTGAATTACTTTTATCTCTCCATAAAAAAAAAAAGATGTATTCAGAATTGCGCATGACCCATCATGATAACGACATTTTTCGCGGAATAAAAAAAGAGTTTCAGCGTATGAATAAAAAAATCGAGTAAATGTGGATATTGAAAATAATTGCAGATGATGGGAAATTACGGTTATGGCGATTGGCCGCGATGCAATCGGTACAAAGGGATAGAAATGAGGGGTGTACCTGAGGGGATGAGGGATGCTAGGTTGGGGGCAGGGAGGATCGTGCCAGACTATCACGATTTAGAGTATTGCCCACTCCCCTCACAGGTCGAGTCCAGTAAATCAAGGCAGTATAACGACGGAGTACTATCTATATTGTTTCTCCCTCTTTTTCATAGAGTGCCAATACTTGATTATATCAATTATATGTTCGGATTAATGATTCTCCTGTTTTCACGTCCATTCAAATCGTAACTGTAAACGTTCAAATACGAATGTTCAAGCGATGATAACGTCATGGCATGAAAAACCAGGAGATAATAATAAAATAATAATTTCAAAGAAATTACTAATTTACTATTGACAATAGTTAAGTTCACTCACTTCTACAAAAATTGTTAATCTCTTCATCAGATTTTCTTTATTTAAAATTGGGGATGAATAAATTTTGAATTTCCCTTTATTTTTTTATGTTAATCTCGTTCTATTTATTTTTTATATTTTGATATTTATATTGACATCATTTTTGTTTTTCTTTTTTTTTATGATTGTATACAGCAACGGTTTACGAAAATTTATAACATAGCACTCGTTGGAAGTGGTATTTATAACATATCATAAATTCACTGGCATTTATTCGCCATTGTCAAATGAAAGGCCATTTGAATCTCGGCTTTTTCATTTATATTTCAGGGCAATTGGTCCGTGGTGCCACCTGTTTGCGTGCACCTGTTACCATGCGTTAAATCGATTGGTGAAAAACTTCACTAGAAATTTTACCAATTGAATCTACTGATTTGGCACGGCATATACTTTGCATTTTTATTTGAAAGAAAGCGCCAAAAACCTGACCAAATCAATTGTTTTGGCTTTCGTAATAATTCTCCCATGAAAGATGAATGTTAAATGGACGCTATTGCGCCTATAGATTAATATGGGAAACAGTAACTGTGTAAATATCGGTCGATTACGTGCGTTAAATGTGAGCCCCATAGACCACATCGAAATGCGTGCAATCGTGGGATGATGCACGACCGGGAGTTTCACTTTAATCACCATTCATGATTTAAACTCTTTCCCTCGCACTCGGTTTTGAGACCAACTGGCTATAGCCCTCTTCATCATTTACTCAGTGTGTGTTAGTATGTGCGTAAGTGAGATCTGTTGACCGGTGGTGGTAACACAACATACATGAATTGTTGCTGGCGTGGGGCGCTCTATTCGGTGGTTGGAGCTGTTTCCGCATTCAATTATCAAATGTGCTCTCAAACTAGCCAACTGTATTTTATATCGTGTTACATTATTGCCGAGAAATGCAATCAACACTGAACTCGACGGCTCTTAATTGATTGCCCTGTGTGTATGGTCGTGTTATTTAAATTATTATTTTTCTCCAGCTGCCGTAGAAATAACATAAAATTAATGTACAAATAATTTTTAAAGGTCATGATTTTACCTTGATGACATTGATAAGGTTCACAACGTTCTTATCTAGACGGCCACGTGAATTTATGAAAGCCACGTTGATCATGTGAGGTTCGTAAAGGTCTGTGAAGGTCATGAAGATCATAGAGCGGTCCGTTGAGGTTCATAACCGGAATTTGAAGGTTGTGACTGCTCTGAAGGGGTAGAAGAGTCGTCTAATGACCTCCAATGTCGTCCAGGTCAATTTTCAATTATCTTCAATGGCATTGAACAAAAACAATATTCATTCATGTGAATGAAAACTTTGAGTTTTATGGACAATGCCGCTATCTTTAAATAACTATACGTACAGTCGATAAATCTAGACCTTCCAGTAATATCATGAAATGTTATACGTCTATGTGCAATTTTTTCCACCTCATTGTTTCGTAACACATCGTCATGGTAACGCTGGTGAAACTCTGTTGGCTTGCGCACTTGCACTAGCCGTTTTCATTTTACCCTCTCTTGATGGTAAGGGGTAGGGGTGGAAAACAATGCGAATTCATTCCGTCAACGCTTCACTCTGCGATGTATTCCTCAATGCACATTTCCATTTAAAAATAAAGAGTACGAAAAAAAATAATACAAATAGAGACAACAATATTCCCGAGGGGATAACAATAGAACGGGCACATTCAAGTGTCGCTGACTGCTGCTGTTGGTTCTCTCAACGAGTTACACAGTTGAAAATTTGAATAAAAGTATTTACAACAGGATATTACGCTCTATTGAATCATCAGGTTGGTAATTTATGGTCTAACGTTTCACGTTGTATTATTGGATATTGATTATTGTACATGGATTTCAAAAGCTCGATGCTTTCATTGTTTTATATATTAAAATACGGCAGAGCCATCGCACTAACTTCGTTAATTACGTGACATTGTAATTAATATAGTTGTATTAAAAGAATATAATTGTTTGGTTAATTAAGACAAAGACTGAATTCAGGCATCGGAGTGAAAGGCCTGTTATACCCGAAATTCATGGGAATATTTTAATTTATAATGTCAAGGTGCAGTCATTGTGATGTTTATGAAGTTTCTGAGGGTCATACACGGCATTCAATGATGTTTGACCCTTTTTTCCGACTTACGATTTGTGTCTGACCATGATGATCAGTTTCCACTGGTTGTTTGACTTGCCACACTCAACGTAGTAATATAGATTTTCTGAATACATAAAAACATTTCTATTGATTTGTACTATGTTTATCCTGCATTTGATCCTTATGACTTTCACTTGACCCTCAAATCTCTTACACATCTACATTTCCGCCTTAGCGACACTTCTGCAAAAAACTCGTAACGGGATGACTTGTTTTTGTTTATTATATCATCGTAATGACATGAGAAATAAACAGAAGGCAACTGATCAGTGATATTAGTCCACTGATCACTTAAAGGACAAACATTATCGAGTGATGTGTGACCAACCCGCGTCTGACCAATAACTTCATTTTCCACTCGCTCTCAATTCTATCCAACTCTCTGTAACAGTCTCAATTTCTTGGATAAAGAAAAATGACAATCGACCTGTACTACTTCCCACCGAGTCCACCGGCCCGTGCTGTCATACTCCTAGCGAAAGCTCTGGGTATTCACCTGAATTTAAAAGTCATCGATGTAACCAAGGGGGAACAACACGATCCCGAATATGTGAAGGTAAATGTTTTCCTTCGTGTCTCTCTTCCATTTTTACCCTACCATCAAAGGGTATCTATGTTTGTTGATTCAGAAAGTTTGATTCTCTTCCAGATAAATCCACAGCATACGATACCAACGATCGACGACCATGGATTTATCTTATCCGAGAGGTAGAATTGCAAAATTTGTTGGAATGAGGAATAGGATGCTTGTGAAAACACTTTGATAATGCTAGAATGATTTTTCAGTCGAGTAATTATGGCGTATCTGGTGAATAAATATGCGAAAAATGATTCTCTCTATCCGAAGGATCCCAAGGAAAGGGGACTAGTCGATGAAAAAATTTACTTCGATATGTCCAAGCTCTGGTCAGGAATTTTCAATACTTACGTGAGTTTGGTTTGTGTAAAACCAATAGTTACGAGTCGTGATGGTTCATTCCGAGTGGATAAATTTTTTTTAATTATTTGCAGATTCCCGTGATATTCGGAATGACCGACCAAGTTAGTAGCGAGAGTATCGCTGGGATTGAACGGTCTTTTGAAATTTTAAATGCTTTTTTGGAGGGTCATGACTTTGTCGCTGGCGATCATCTGACTATTGCCGATTTTTCGATTGCTATCAGCACACATTTTGCAGAGGTTAGAAATTCTCAACGTTCTCGATCGAAGTAGCAATGTAATTCGAGTTTTTTTTCTCAGTGCAGAGACTGTAATTGTTCATTTGTAGCTACATTTTGATGGAGTTATTACGATATGGCTAAAGCTAAACGAATAAATTCCAGATGGTTGGTTTCGATATAGCACGTTATGACAACGTAGCTGAATGGTACGAGCGCTGCAAGGAAACCCTAGAAAAGTATGGGTTCGAAGAAGTAAACACTCCGGCACTGGTGCTGGGTGAATGGTATCGAGCGAATCTCCAAGAGGAATAACATTCCTTAAATATAAATTCACTCCTCTCCCCACGTCAAATGTTATATTCCTCCAATGCTTATTCAATTTGCCAGTTTACTTTCCAATTCATCCTAGTTTATTCGCTGAAATTCTAACGACTTTTGGAAAATATTCAACAGTAGAATACTTGTCTCTATAAAATATTTAACATGAAAATTATACGTTTACTATCTCAAGTCTCGTGATCCTCGTAGTATTTAAATATTTATGAATACGTTATAAAAATCGCTGCATTCAATGTTGGTAATACATGTACACACACAATTTGCCAGAGTTAATTAAAGCAAAATTTCACAAATGTATTTATATGTGGATGGCTTCCGTTTTTATTCTCCATCCGTATGATGATTTTTCAATTAATTTTTCCAGCGCTCCGGGCAATGAAAACTTCATGATACAAATAAAAACAAAGTGTAATACTTCAGGTCTCTGAAATCATCAATTCGTTTCCATATTTTTCATTAATGGCGAAACAAAATTTTATTGAATATTAAAGACTCCTTTATTTCCTGAAATTTCACATTAAAACAATATTCAACCTGAAAAATGAATAGCTGTCGTCTTTCAGAGATTAAATCATTGTTCAAGAGTTTCTTATCTTCCTTATATTTCCCCAATTATTTGATTCACTTTTTGTCAACGGTTATAACTCCTTATTACAAAAACTAAACAATTCAAAATTTCTGGCAAGGATTCCATCAATAATGCACCGACCCATTATCATTCTAATGAGAGCTGGGGAGACAAAGTCCTGAGTATTAAGGTAGCGTAGAAAGAGGCGTACAAAATGTGGATAAATAATGTAGGATATACAGAAAATCCAGGGTGAATAAAAATTTATTCCGCCTTGTGCCAGACAGAATTTTTTTATTTCTCGAAAGAATAAAAAATACTTGTGACCCTCTGGCGGTCTTCATAACCGTGAATGTATTTATATGGTTGTTTTGCAAGCCTCCTTGGTGGGTGCTATAGAACGAGACAGCAATGTCATGGCCAGAAATAGAAAGGGCGGTAGTTTGTTATTTCCTGGTAGTTCTTCACTACCGCAGAGGTATGAATGGACTTTAATATTCTGTCTACCTGTCATGACACGGCAAACGTCATGGCTATGCTAGTTCCGTAATGGCATAAATTTGTTGATTATTTATGATTGTGGGGATGTGGAAGGTTTAAGTGAATTTGAGAACGTGCGACGGATGGAGAACTCATTCACAGGTCTGATCTCATTCTCATTATTGCTTTCCATTGTGAGGAAATGGAAAAGAGATTATCATTATTTGGATTCATTCGACAATTAATTGACGTTCATGATAGTTGTAAATAAATTCCATTGAACTATTCCTCATGAAATAATGAGAAATCGATAATAAAACACACTCAAAGATATGTTTTCTGTATCGACACCTTATTTAATAAAAAAACTATAATTAATAAATTACACATGGTGGAAGATCAGGTTGAGAAAATATCAGAATTACCCCTAAACATCAATTCAATGTTTCCCTCAAATTTTTCTACAAGTCACTTACTCCAGAAAATACAATAAA
This sequence comes from Diachasmimorpha longicaudata, assembly GCF_034640455.1. Lineage (NCBI taxonomy): Eukaryota > Metazoa > Arthropoda > Insecta > Hymenoptera > Braconidae > Diachasmimorpha > Diachasmimorpha longicaudata. The sequence goes on from NC_087225.1 coordinate 11,319,019, forward strand.
ATTGAAAATTTTTTGATACATTCCAACCTCTCCTGTACCACATCCCACACGCGATGTACGCTTACACATATTTATTTCAGCTGCCAACGAATATAGGTTAAAAATGTATCTCTAAATAAACTTTTCTGATATACTGCTAACGTAAAATACGATGCATTTAAATGGGGATGTTCTTCACGAAGTTATTTAATCTAACGGTAGAGAGCTGTGAAGGCATCAGCGGGAATTTTTCGATGAAAGTTAAAAATAGTAAGTGAGATAGAATGATAATATAAAAAACCATATGTCATTTCAAGAGTTAATTGAGACAGATCGAATTAATTCCAGACTGCTGTTAAAATTTAAAATCACCATTATCGGTAATGTTAAAATTTTCACTGGGCATCACCGGTAAGTGACGTCTAATCCAATTTCTAATTACTAATTAATTATACTCGTATATCATTGATCCGAGAATTCCTGACGTGAGCTCTCTTTAAAATTCACCGATGGCATTAAAATTATTGAATTTAATTCACATTATTTTTTTAATGAGACAATCGACGGAGAAGAACGTTGCGGGTGAACCCTGAAACTCCGTTTCGGACAACTTCTGAATTACTAATTTTGAATTATACATTTACGACATTTGAATTAATTTTTTCAAAATTATCAAATGGAATAATTGCCCAGAGGTGTGGAATTTGATATCGTAGAAATTTCCATCATCACACTTCATCAAATTCCTGAAAGCTCCCCAACACTACCGTGTACTACCCACAGGTGTGTAAAATATCACATGTAAAATCCCTCGTTTCCACTCACAACCGGAATCCCTTCCTCCCTCCCTCGCAACCCCTCGAACCCGAGAATTCCCAAGAATCACCGAATATATCTACGAATGCACCGCACATTGAATACTCTACGAATCCTGGTGAATGCAGAAGGGATAAAAGTAGGCGGAGAATGCCGGGAAATTGATGCTGCAGGGGAGAACAAATCGTTCGGTCGCTTTGGCATTGTTTAGGCGTTCGCCGTTATTCGTGGATTAAATTGAGGTGGATGGAAGGGTTGCCTTCCCCCTACGGTATACCTGCACATATGTATGCACATGAGCTGCCTGAGAATCTTATCTGAGACTGACTTATACGAGTGCGACGTGGGCGGTGACGTACGAGAGATCGGTTTGTGGAGAGTTTCTTACGGTCTTAGAAAAACAGATTAGCAATTCGTGACGAAATTTTTCTGTTGGATACTGAATGGGTTTTCTTTATTTAATCCGTACTGTATAATCTGTTATATATATTATTATCAATGAAAATGTCATCAAAATTCTCCGTTAACTTGAATAATTCGGCAAAGAGAGAAAGTTTTTCGAAAAATTTCCCAGTTATTCTCTAAAATGGTGTCATGAAATATGAAATAAAATATAAAATAGAAAAATAATAATAATCATATTAATGTTTATCAGGTTTTGGGGTAGAAATAAGGTCTCATGGTACTTTGATAGACCGGTAGGGTAATTATCGATAAAAAATTCTCTCTGCGTACATTAAAAGCCTCTCCACGTTTGGATTCGCTTTCAAGGCGTTTTCGCAAGCTCTTTCTCGGCCTAATGTACATTTCCATAATCAGAGATTATTGAATGGAACGAAATATTTCTCACTCACAGATTCGGATACACGAGGTGGGATGACGTGGGCAATGGATACGGTCAAAGCACGTGCTTGGGAAAACCTTCAACTGCTGTGGTAACAGCATACCATGAAAGTAACGTCAATGACTGCTTAGTCATGCTGACTAGAGAAATCCAAGAGTTTGGCCCAATATTTGTGGTTATCCATCGAGTTCAAACAATTCCAACGATTTTCATGATTTATTAGTTAAATAGAATAGATGCGATCCTCCGTAGGATATTCTATTATTTATACAATCGTGATATAAATGATTGTATAGATCATTTCGATTTTACGAATAAAAATAATTTGCAATAAAATTAGTTTCATTAATTAATTGCAGCATTCCTTTTCGCATTTTATTTGTCAATTTAATTTCCGTTCCTCATTCCGTAATTACTATAATAATTATTATTATTCGTTCATCGATGTGTATTTAAATATCTTCCACATAAATATTGTCAATTACCTTGAGTCCTCGTTCGACCCATAAACATTGATTTTTCTAGTTTATGAGAGCCTCGACAAATTGAAGGTTGAAAGGCGTGTCAATGGAAGGACAGGAAAATATTACCCAGAATTGGAAAAAAATGATGGGCTCTATTGACTCCCAGTTATGACGAAATTATTTAGTGTTCGCGAAACTTCTGAATGATTTCTCTGAAAATTACAAATGGATTGGCAAATAAGAGACTTGCGGATATTTTTGAGAAATGCTTTTCCTCATTTTTTCCGGGAATACATTTTCACAAAGATCGGAATCCTTGGTGTTACGCGGGGGGAAAATATTGGTGTCGAAACGTGACTCTAAAGAGCACTTCGATATTAGTCACGAGCCCATGTGTTTACATTTTACCAGGAGAATCGATGGAGGGATGCACAGGGTTGAATATATTCACCAAGTGCACGACGCGCTAATACCGTATTTCCTGGATTTTTTTTTTCAACTGACATGCGGAAGTGTTGGTGGGTAAACACATGATCCCGGGAATTTACCGTATAATGAAAAGCTCAGATTATTAAGGGTATTGTCTGGAGAAATATTAGCTATGAATATACTCTTAAAAAAAAATTTTTCATACCCCACTATCTAAATTTGTGCAGACAAAAATCTAGAAAAGTGTTATTGTCCTAATGTCCAACTCCAGTGGTTTCACCTTGCAATTGCACCATTCTCACCCCCATCCCCCACGACTTGGAAAAATAACGGGGACATGTAGCGTCCTTTCAGACGACATCTTGTCTCCCAGCATTAATCGTTTTCCCCCCTGAGTCCCGTCACTTCTCCCAACCTGTCTGTCACGTGTTTTATTGTTCGTACTTGATGCCACCTCGCCAGGAAAAACCTCTCGGTTTTATTTTTTTCTCAATTCCTTGATGTTTTATATCGCACGTCCCTAGTCCCCCTCAGACATCTCACCCCACCCTCGTTCCCATTTTCTTTATTCTTTTCCCTGCCTCGTCATTGTTGAGCAATTTTCTGAATAGCTTTGGATTGCGAAACCGCTTAGCGATATGCCATCCAGGAAAACGGCAGAAGGACGAGACACGGTGGATGGAGAGAACTAGCTGGATAATTGTTTGTCCTTGAATGCAATACCACAGACAATACTGATCGACTAATGGATTTCATGATGAGCCAACTGCATTTGCACATTTCACTACTACCTATATAATAATGTTAATGAGTAAAAATAATTGCTTATATTAGTCGGATAAAAGGAAAATTTTACACGCCGGAGGGTAATATTCGCCTCGGTAGCTGTGAATGAACAGAATCCATTACGAAAATGAGAGTGATTATCATAAAGTCGGAAAAATTATCTGGAGCATTTAAAAAAAAATTCATTCAACTGTTATTTTTATTCCACTGGTTAATGTAATGAACCTGTGTCTGGGGACAAACTTCAGGAGAAAAAAGACAGTTTTTTTTTTTCAAACGAGGGAAAATAATTTTTTTGTATTTCTCCCTGCTGTTGACACAAGCTCGTGTCGTTTGTTATCTCACGTTGGCAGGAAATGTTTCCGGGGTAGCAGGCAGGAAAACCTCAGTGGACGGGAGGAAGAAGTGCATGTGGGGGGTTGGGGGTGAGAGGGCGGAGAGGCTGGGGGGTGGCATGGGGGCATTCGGGTGTGATAGAGGCCCCGGGAGGTTTTTTTGCCTCTGTCGGTGATGCCGATATGACATGCTAGAAGAATTATTCAAAAACTGTCACTTAGGATGTGTCGGGTGTTTCATTTCTGAGGTGAATGGCTTCCTGTGTCATTCGGATTCTTGAGAATGTGAATGGATAAGTGACAGGTGTCGTGGAATGTAAATTTCGAATTAATGATTTAGTTGGATGGGCCGTAAATAAGTGGGGCTAGTACGTCTAGGACAGGGAAGTTGTGGTAAAAAGAAATTTGGTAAAAATTAGGAGCAAAAAAAAATTAGAAATTCGTTATTCAATAAAACAAAATGAGCTGGAACTGAGATTTTAGCAATCGCTGGATTATTCGTTGAATTAGTTCCGTAAAAATTAATCCTGATTAATTCTGTCTTAGAACTTTCGAATAGAAATTGTAATCTTCCACGTGGAGAATAAAACAGTGTAGCTGTTGTAGTTCCGATTTCAAAATTGCTGGTTCAAAAAATTTACCGTTGAATGACATGGGAGAAATGGTAAAAAGAGAGCAGGAATCATTCGCCGTTAGATGAAAGTTCATGATTGACTCCGGGTTCAGGAAGTAGTGGGGAGTACCGGTAATTCTGTTTTCGTTTGAAGTTTCCATTTTTTGGATCCGACTAAACCGTTTTACACCTCAATTGAAACATTCTGAAGCCGTATGTGTGGCTTCATCATGAATGAAGAATCCATATTCGTCGGCGGTTGATTTTGTCCCAATAACCCCTAATGGTCAGTGATTTCAATCATCACGAATACACGCTAATCAGCGAAATAATCCGTAATGATGAAATCACTTTTCCTGACAGCTGTCGTCAGTCTCATCAATCTAATTTGTACTTTCCCACAAACTCCGAAAATTTATCAGCTGTCTCTCTCCTCCCTGAAAATACCCACCGGATCAATTATTACTGGACATTAAAAATTGCCTCATCACTCGGTATTTTTCAGGTGGAACAGCAAATCATGCTCGTCACTCTGGTGACTGTACGGCAATGACATAATAACCCCCCCACTCCCGTTATCACACTAACTGATCACCACAGGATCTCTCCTATCTGCTTCCCCTCCCTGATAAACTCACCAACTCATCAAACCAGCCGCATATACATCACGAAACAAATGGGAAATAGGTAACTACATATAAAACAAACCCATATCTCAACCCAGAATTAATCAATTTTAGCCGAGTCATTAAGTGTGACGAGGAATAATCAATTCGAAAAACAAAAAAAAATTTATTACCACTAATGATTTCCATGAATTCTACCTTTTTACGAGTCACAACAGGTCTTTTTGAATTTTTAATCTTTGAAAAATTCAACAGTTCATCAGTGACTCAATATTCTTTAAGACGCAAAACCTCTTTTTGTAAAATTTTTAAGATACTCTCTCAAAAACATAATGTAATGTTTTTCGTAACCGATTTATTTTGTCTGGCTTAGACTCAGGTTGAGTGTGACATTAGAATATATAAGAATTGACCTAAAAGTAAGATTAGATTAATTATTCATTCAAATTAGTTTTGAATATTTAAAACTATTGATAGATAAGTCGTTATTTTTAGGGTATTGTTCTTAAATACTATATATAGAGAAAATTCTATTCAGAATTATGGAATTATCACATGTGATGTAACGTTAAGGATCGAAGAATTAGAAAGCAATATAATAATCATCAAAATTTTATTCAGTAAGCTTAAGAATTAGAGCATGCGGCAAGCAGGCAATCACTGTAGCATGAAATCTGAATCATCATTCTCACAGTTTGTACTACATTTTGCACTGGGAGTCATTACGAGCAATGAAGTCAACAAATAATATCGAATCTAACATTAACAAAAATGGCGCATGTATATATTATGGAGATGAAAAATTTTCCATGAAAAATAATGACTGTCATAGATGCCGGGGGCTTTGACAGTGCTAATAAATACCTCGTCATGTATTTTCCAGTCAAATCTGATCGATAATAAATTCATTTAGCGATAATACATCCCCGCCTGAAATATTATCTACAGATAACCGTGAGATAATTGTATTCACAGTGATTCAGCGAATTCCAACGTGATCTCGAAGTTTCTAACAAGTCACTTCACTTCATTTTGACAACAATCTCGGAGATACTACACCACATTGCAGTGTACAACATTGTAGCCAGAGTCAACTTAAACCAAGTGGCAACACTGTCATTTGCCGCTTATAAGGACGTGCCCAGTATAAGTTGACTCAGTTCAGCCACAGTATCCCAGCTAGTGAACGTTCACCAGTGGATTATTTTCATCTCTCTCACTCTGATATTACAACTCCAGTGGAGATAAAAATAATAAGGTGTGGTCTTCATTTCAGTGACACTACATGTGGTATTATATTCCGTCCTTAAGTTTTTTTTTTAATACTTTTAATATGTAATGGAATCGGGTGCCCGGGGAATTCTTCACTCTGTTTAATTTTGCGTTATTCCCTGGTTCATGAGCTGTGTGAGTAATAATGCTGTAACTGTGATACATCAGATAAGAGATACTCGACATGTCCATTACACTTATTCAAGTTGAGCGGGGTATACAGTGATTATTAATGCGGTATTAATAGGATATTATTCTTGGGTGTTAAGTTGAAAAGGGCATCCGGTGACCATTGTTAATGGTCCTTGAATATAAGTGAATGACTTTGATGGAAATTTTCACACATTTTCATCCTCAATATTGTATAATTTATCCTGAAATTCCATTAGTTTTATTTATATGGTATCGTTTTTGCCCTAATAGCCAGAAATATCTGCACTAACCATTCGGAATTTCGTTAAAAAATCAATATTGTACTGAAAAATTAATTTCCATTAAATGTTATCGTGAAGATGAATATACATGAAGAAAATTTTAATAAAATTTTCCAAGTCGTGTTTCAGATCAGATGTGTTAATTGAATCGGGATAAGAGCTTCATAAAAATAGAAATCTGCAGGTTCAACACATTTTTAAATCAAATGATCAGTTTGATAAAAATCATGTCTGTCCCAAAAAATACCGATATCCTCGGAGCAGTTATTAAGACATGTATCAATTTTGTATCAAGAGATTATCCAATCAGCCCGACTGTAATTCCCTGAAGAGGGATTATTATCGCTGGAATATCCCCTGAATCAGTAATACAGAACTCTCGGGCAACCGAGAAGCCAAGCCATTATAAAATCCATAGCTCACGAATTCAAACTGACAGGGAATTAACGACCCTTTCCCGTTTCTCCAAAGAGAATCGACACATACCCGACAAAGCGGTATAATAATTACTGCGTTACTCCGGATACAATAAAACTCGCTTTCTACAAATTTTCTTTTGTCCACATATCGATTTTTCGTAACAAAATTGTTGATGAACAGGAATACCTACGACTCCTTCAGCGTACTAAACAATGCTCGCTGAAGGCATTCATGTGGATGCAAATGAGATTGCAAGTCATTCATGCATAAGCCCAGTCGAATCATAATACCGCCTTACTTTTTAAAATAATAATGAAATGGGAATTTTAATATTTAGTGGAAAGCTGAATGAAAATCCCAGTCAATGAGTACACTAATTGATAAACTCAAGGATTAAATATGCTGATTGGATATAAATCGCGGATGTTTAATTATAATCGAGGGAAACTCGTCGAATATTTAGTGCAATAATTCACAACGATCTGATAAATTCAATTATTTACAGAATTTCAAAATGACCATTGATTTCTATTACGTTCCTGGAAGTGCACCATGTCGTGGTGTGAGGCTGGCTGCTGCTGCTGTGGGCGTTAATTTGAACCTCAAATTGACGGATCTAATGAGCGGTGAACACCTTAAACCGGAATTTATCAAGGTGAAGAATCAGAAAAAAATGTCGGCAATTTTTATCATCATAAAAAGCCATAATTCTTTGAACGAGGGTTTATTTTTCGAGAACTCCGATTTCGAAGGGCTGAGGGGTGGGGGCCTCAGAGACTTGAAGATTTTCTAGAATAGCTTTCCCTTTGAGATTGCCCTGTATGATGGGGTCGCCTTAATCCACGTTAATTAAACCGCCAATACAGTTCCTAATACAGTTCCCCTAATTAATCGTTTTCGTTGTGTTATTTTTCAGCTCAACCCTCAGCACACAGTACCTACCATCAATGACAATGGCTTTGTGCTATGGGAAAGGTAAGCTGCACCCCAAATACCTTTATCCCGACAATCAAATTAATTCTACGAAATATTCACTTGCAATATTCACCTCAGTCGTGCTATCATGGGCTACCTAGTGGATCAATACGCTAAGAACGACTCGCTTTACCCAAAGGACCCGAAGGCCCGCGCCCTCGTCAATCAACGACTTTTCTTTGACCAGGGCACCCTCTACAGCACCTTTGCCGATTATTACGTAAGTATTTCCATTTCCTCTGAAGGATGAGCTCCTCTCACAAATTCCCTTCCAACATTTACCGAGTCTTACGTGATAAACAGAATGGTCATAATACTGCTTTGTTATGTGTAAACATTTATGAATGGTCTATTGAATTACGGAAAGACAATGCAACTCCGGCAATTTCCCCTAAATGTTGTGAACACACCCTTCGTTTTTCATTTCCTACATAACAGCCGACATGTTTGAAGGTTCAATAGCAGAAAATGACAATATGAAGTTGACTCTTCCGGTCCCTCCATAAATCCAGTCAACTCATATCGAAATCGACATGGCCTTTTCGTGGAAATCCTTTTCAAATTGATTTAATTTTCATATTAACCCCTTAATTTGACCAATATTATTTGCGATGAGATGGATATGAAGTTCAATCTTATAAAAATTCACTACAGATCGGACGTATTCTCCTCATATCGAATGAAAAAGTTCTAAAAATCGACATCGCTATTCTATTACGTCACATATTGGGTAATTTTTGACTAGTGTTTTTCTCCTTATGCCAGTGTCTCCTAACAGATTTCCATAACTGATAAATTATGTACATTATCATGAAGGATTTTCATTACCGAATAAAATTGAATCCTTGAATGGCTCACGCCCAATCTCGCTGAGATTAGATAACGCAAATGCACGTGGCTACGAGCCCCAAAGAACCAAATACGTTCGTAATCATGTGTTAAGTAATTCGTTGATATTCAGTGGTGCATGGGATAGTTACAAACCAATACTCACTTATTGTCCATTATCAGCTATTGGAATTCGGTGAATGTTACAGTAGAGTTTCTATGTATTGTGTTATCATTCCGGTATTTGGGTCGTTCGGTTTATCGCAAACAATTGTCCTGAAACATTGCAATGACCGCAGTAAATTTACTAATACAAGTTAATTCATAACAGTATCCACAACTTTTCGCGGGTGCACCCGCGGATCCAGCTAAACTCGAGAAAATGACGGGAGCACTGGGATTCTTTGAGAAGTTTCTCGAAGGCCAGTCGTACGCAGCCGGAAAGAACTTGACAATCGCTGATCTCAGTTTACTCGCCAGCATAACAACTTTGGAGGTAAAAAAAAATCTGAAATAAGAGTGAAATCTCATTAAAATCAAGGTAATTAATTAAATTACTTTTCTAGGCGGTCTCTTACGACATAACACAATTCAAGAACATCACCAACTGGGTAGCGAGAATTAAAAGTGAGGTACCAAATTATCAGGAGGCAAATGCCGATGGAGTTGAAATGTTCAGACAACTGGTTGCTAAGCTATCTAAGAAATGAGAGAATTTTATTAATTACGTCTCCAGTGTTTTGTTAACTCTTGTGCCGTTTCTTTGATAGACTCCCTCATTCATCTTGTCTCGTTTAATCCATCACAATGAGATGGTGCTGTAGATAGTCGGAGTAGCTCAAGATGATTTTTCACTCGCACAAATTAAAGTTTATTGCATGGAGTTCATCTCTGTGAGTTTATTAGTTTAAGTAGACTATTTGTAACGAATAAAAATTTTAAAAATGTTACTTGAATTTGGTAGTTTGTTTTTAAATCCTTCATGAGAGACAAAACGATTCATTTTCAAATTACCGTGTACCATTTAATCCTCGACTTTTCCCGTACCATCTTCCTTTAACCATTGTTTTTGAGATCTCGACAGGGCTCGAAATCCATTCTGGAGTATTCCTGGAGGATCCTGTGAATGATGGATAATTACAAATCTACAAATTTCTTAGCATAACATCAAGATACTCCAGAAAACTTTACCTCATTTAGTGCCACGAGTGACATCATATATTCCCGAAGTTTCTTCTTGTCGCTGAGGAAACTTCGTCAAACTCCTCAAATCTCGTCATCTCTATGCGTCGAGTTATAATGGTTCTTACTCGTTACCACCCATCTTCAATAGCTACGTAATGAGGATAACGGATAAGAGTTTATATCGATTTCATCTCCATCATTGTCATTCTGCATAAATTTCCAAGTATTTTAATCTCACATTCATTGTGAATCAATCATTACAGGAATGAACGAACAATGAATACCGAAAATTTATCTGGATCCATTAAAAACCAACAATGATCAAACGAATGTGTATATCAAGTTAACATGACAATTGAATTTTCCTTTATGCCAGCTGCCAATTCGGGGATACAATGGTTCTTCCGATGTATGAGAATATTGTGGCCAAAGTGTACGCGTTCAAATGGAAAATCTAATAGTTAGTGGACCAACCACGACTGGAGGGAGTTTATACAACCGACGAACGTCATTATAATCGGTATATGCTTGAAATGGCGATGGTCTAACGATTATTGTCCGGGGTTTTAATGGTATGGAACTATCAAATTGACATTCACTCGTGGTGAAATGGAAATAGCCTTTTACAATTACGAAAATATTTGTTTTGGAGGATAACTGATTTATTGCTTTTCGAAATTCCCGGGATTGAATGTTATCCGCATGAAGTAAACTTAATGCATAAATATTGACAGACAAAATATCCTATATATTAATTGGACGCAAACAGATTTTTGATGGAAAACATTTTTTTAAAATAAAAATAATCACTCCCCGGAAAAATTATTCAATTGCACCAGTTTCCATTTTCGTCATGAAATTGTACTTTATTATTTTCATTATCGTGTGTTTGATAAAAATTGTGTCTGGGTTTGTGTGGTTTATATCCATATGTTGGAAGAAGATATTCAATACCATTGATTTTTTCTCTCAGCGTATTATTTTTGCCACAAATGCCATTCCAACCCTTCAATGCTGATGAGCCATGAGAAGCAACAAAAGGGGTTCGAGTTCAATTTAATTAATAACGGATTATTGATTTTCGATTTAGCTTATTTCCATTATAACATTTCTCTTCTAAAATTGCATTAATTCTTTGACTCCTTGTTGCCACTGGAATCGTTTCCTTTTAATATTTAAACGTTGCAGATTTACATTGAAATATTGCTATTGAACAGTTTGAAAATACTATCAAACACTGAATAGACGTTCAAGTTTCCAAACGTGTTTGTAAATAAATTATCAAAAACGGATATGGATAGCGATCCTATGGAAATCATGAACAAAAATAAAAAAATTTCTCACCCCGCATTGTTCCATAATCAACCAACATTACAGATACTTTCACACTGTTAGCTTTATTGATTGACCCTCCGGTCGATGTCATTATCCTTCAACCTTACCTCAAACATCCCCGGTAAACACAATCCATCCAGAGTCAACACCGATAATGATTCCAACCAATGATACAATCCTCTCCTTCTCTTCAGTCAATCAACCAAAAACTTTTGAAAAATAAATCCCAAATATACCCCAGTGCCATTTTTCATTGTCCCTCATCAAGCCACCGAGAAGGTCACCAGGAGGTCATGAAAATCAATTTCCTCTCCAATCACTCACTCGTTTCTCCCCCTCCCCAGGGCCTTCCGAATTCCCTTCAAACTTTCCAACAAAGTTTATTCAACTTTGTTGTCAAATTACGTCAGTGAAACTGTCTGCAAAAACGAAGGCAGAAACAGACACGTGAATTTTTTTTTACATCGACACGGATTGAATAGACAATCCGATAAGGCGAAAATCTTGTCTACAAACGAAAAAGAATAACAGCTAAACGGAAGTGGAGGTGGGGAGTGGATTACGCCGGGAGTGGGATGGGAACTGAGGGGTTGGTATACAGGTGGGGGTGGAAACTTGGTGAGCGGAGGGAAATGGCGTATGTGCACATTCGAGTTCAGTTACAACTAAATATACATATCGATTGATGTGCACTAGACCCGGTGGCACACTGCCTGCACCAAGTTCCTAGACGTACAAAGGTGACAGTGCGTGACAGACCTCTCCATTCTGTCATTCAATTTGACATTTGACATAGATTCGATAGATTAACTCAAAGTACGATGTCCATTGATTTCTATTATCTGCCGTTCAGTCCACCCTGTCGTGCTGTGATGCTGACGGCTGAGGCTATTGGACTTCCTCTTAATTACAAGAATCTCGATATTTTTGCTGGTGAAAATATGACTCCGGAGTATGAGCAAGTAAATTGGTCTCATTATTACTAAATGCTTCAAGATTTTGTCATGAGGACGATTGTCAAACCTAAAAAATACATTTCTGTCGCGATGCGGTGAACCGATTTATCGATCTCCATATTCTGCAATTATTACCACAATTTTTATTACATTTAAAAAACATGTACCAAAAGTGTGTGAAAGTGAGATAAATTCGCACCTTTGCACATCGACACAAACGCTTTATCCTAGTGTATGAATTGACGTCTAAACTTTTCGACAGTTTGTACGGTAACTAAATTACTGTATTGTTCCTCCCACCAATAATATTCGGTAATTTCGGGGCAAGTCAAGTGTGGAATCACCTGGTGAGACATATGTAATTAGCACAGTAGTGCACATAATCGACTAAATTTCGTACTCATGACATTCAAATGTTAATAGCCTCTTAAGCGAGGACGCGATGTTCATAATGAAGGAATCTACTTCTAATTTTCATCTACAATTTCAGATGAACCCACAGAGGACCATACCCTTCATCGTTGATGAGGATTACACATTGAGTGAGAGGTGGGGAATGAAGTTTTCCTTATTGGCACAAGGATGATGATTAATTTTTTTTGTGGATTTTATCGCAGCCGCGCCATCATGTGCTACCTGGTGGACCAGTACGGAGGGGATTCAGGACTGTATCCAACTGGGGCCAGTGAACGTGCTGTTGTCCAACATCGGCTTCATTTTGATGTGGGAAGTCTCTACAAATGCATTACCACTTACTACGTGAGTTCCATAATGAGCGATGGTTCAAGGGTTTAAGGTATTTATGGTGTCATCAAGGAGAATAAAAAAAGTTGAGATAGAGATTATTTTGGATCGATAGGTTCATCGATCTATCAGAGAACATCGCAATACTAATTCTTAATGTTTTTTGTCATTTTTCGTGATCACGCCCTAAATACCTTTATTTAGGAACTCGATTTCGAAATCCAAAAAAGTTCTCTGAGATATAGCTACCACCATCTATGTAACTCGATTTTTCTGCGGTTTTTCTCCATATTTTTCTTCAATACATACACGTTACGATACTAAATTGATAATGAACTCAAATTGACCAAGTGATAGTCGTAATTAAAAGGTCAAACTTTGCTGTATTGATGTCCCGTGGGAGGAATTGTTGAGCGCATCAACATTAAGGATTTAAACATCAATGTTGAAGTGGATTGTCCATAGAACACTTATTTATCAATTCCAAACTTTATCCACTCCTCAATTCGCAAATTTTCACAGCTAAAAGGGGGCCCAATTAATAAATTAACACACTTGCACCGGACAATCATTGATTGAAATATACTGCACTAAATGACTTCCTCCCTAACTCAAATTTAATTCCCATTTGGGAAAGTAATGAGCTCTAACTTTCCAGTATCCGGTTCTATTCCATGGAGAAACAGAGTACAATGAGGCAAACTATGAGAAGTTGAAGGAAGCATTTCAAATTCTTGACAAATTGCTTGAGGGTAATGAATGGGCTGCTGGGACTGACATGACTATTGCTGATCTCTCCTTGGTATCAAGTGTCACAACTGCCGAAGTATGATTTCCAATCAGTTATTGTTATTCAAATTAGTCTAGTGGCTTAGTTTCAATTCAGAATGATTCTCTCTTCATTATGAATATCAACAATCAATTAAACCTGAATATCATCTCTACATTTCCCTAAATCCTATAAATTTTCCCACGATAAAATCTCAAAGTCCCAAAGGATCTGCCGATTCCAAAAAAAAAATTCATCATTACTGAGCCGAAAATCAGTTCATCTGTCAATTTCTGCCGAACAATCATAATTTCTAGTGTCGAAATTCGATGAAAAATCGAAGTAAGATACCATGAATATCGTTGAAAATCAATAAGCTATTTAATACGACCTCTTAATCCTCAGGCGTTCGGATTTGATCTCGGGGACTACAGTAACGTAGCTGACTGGCTGGAAAGAGTGAAGAGTACAGCACCTGGTTACGATACTGCCAATGCCGAGGGAGTTGAAGCACTTAAAAAAATAACGGGCGATACGAGCGCAGAATGAAATACCACTGACCTCCAACGTATCACTCCCCCATTTTCCCTTAATGGTCTTTCTCGCAATAGTACATGCACTGATCAATACCACCTTCAATGCTCCTTCAGTCCTTCCCTTTCTATTTTCAATTGACAATGACATAAATAAGTGAATCTGTGAACATTGAAGCTTATTCGTATGCAAATTGATGTTGTAAACAGCGAGCTAATGCTGATCAATCCTCGTGTTTCTCTGTACTCCACATTTATGCTTGTACCGCTGGGTTATTTAGCACTGAATAAATAGCATTGCTAATTGAACAGCTCTCTGTGAATTTTCTATGACTACCCTCTTGTTGACTACCGAATTCGAATGAGGGTGCGCGGATTGATTCGATTTGAGGGCACGACGTGCTATGGGTCTGCGGTATTATGGATCTGCGGTAATGCAGAGTTTTGTATTGCGGGGAGATTAGGGGAAACGATATATTATCATAGATATGTGAGAGCTGTGCTACCTAGATATTCCTAGTTTGCCGACAACCGACGATAGACCGACGATCCAAGAACTTGCGGTCTGTCAGGGTTTGCTGATGGAGGTTCAAAAGGTGGGCGCGGTTCAGCGCATCGGAGGAACTGAAATAAAAACAAATTCTCTATTTTAAGGAAATATATTAATTGTTGAAAAGGATTATTTAAGATGGTGGGTAAATTATGTCTTTTCTATTCGAGAGAGCGAGAAATTTGAAACGTCGTCTTTCTGAAATTTTTTGAAGCTCATATTTTGCAATCGGGGGGATCACATACATTAAATATGAAATTTTTTACATTTTGGAATAACAATAAACTACATGTTAGAATAACTTCAGTTGCGTTGTTTGTAACACATATAATGTCGTGAAATAACGTTGTACTGATGAAAACGATGTGGAATAATTGGGTGGAATGTTGTCGGATAAATAGTCACGTGTCCATAAATCAGTTGAAATGATGAAGAATAATGATAACTGCAATTATGAAATAACGATACAAAAATGGGCTTTCATGGGATAAAATGGAACGCATATTACACCAGTATTTACTGTTCGTAAATCCGGAATACAGGAGAATTGCATTTGTATTGCGTAAGGTGTCGCATTCGAAACACCGAATAAATTGAATTAATTGAAAATAGTCACCTTTTTTTGTCGCATTGAATCTCATGAATTTGATGGCTTTCGTGGATTCATATAGTCCTCATATGATCTCCATCTGATTCACATATCCTTGCGCATCCTGGTGAATCCGGGGCCTCGTGTGCGATGCCCATGTAGTAACATTATTGAAACGATAAATATTGCATTTTTTGAGAAGTAGAATGGCAGCTTCAAAAATCGATCCACTGATTTTTTAGTAATATTGAACGGTGAATTCGAATTATCGTCACGACTTCAAATTGTCTGACTGATTTCCAAAACAATATGAGCTACTTTTACCAAATTGAATAAAGAATTTCTAGATTACTCACAGTGGCCCTCTAGGCATCGCAATTTCTCGCGGCAACATCTCCCAGATCCCAGAGACTTCGGGATAATTTTATGTGTTGGCACGTTCCGTGTGAAAATTCACGAGGAGCATGTATTATGCAGGTGAGAAGCCTCAAGGTGTTCCACCCGCACTCTGCATCCCATTGAGCATCGTCATACTCCAGTTTACATACGCGATTTTCAACGATTGTCGCATTCGATATTTGATACTGAACCGGGTAAATGTGGTACCTCGAGCTAGACACGAGGAGATTTATCACGAAATACAAACCTCGGGTCCTCGAACGAGGTCAATGAAAATTTCTCCGTTGATTCTGAATGTGCCCTGTTATTTGTCAAAAATGAGAATTTCGCGGGGAACAAAATATTTCATGGCTGAAACCGAAAAAATAAAAAGGTTTTGAAATTTCATTTATTCCGATAAAATATCAATAAATTAATCAGCAAAGTTTTCTTTCCGAATCACAGAGGAATAAAGAGTTGACGGACGAGGGAATTATGCGGTGGGATTATCCCCTGGGCTTTACGTTTTCCAGCAGACAAAGGGGCTACTCATCTTTGACCGCTGGGCAGGCTGACCCAATCCCTTCCTTTGTTACTTCGGAAAAACCGTGGGTGGCTTCTCCCATCTAATGCTCACTTTCCCACTCAATTTCATTATTTTTATTCGGAAAAAATTACTCTCGCAAACCAACTTGAGTCCTGGCGTCTTCAATAGAGAAGATTCACCATTGTTCTTAAACAAATTAATATTTTATTCAATAATCTCTTCACTGTTTCTCATCAAAGTCAAATATGAGAATGCGGTGCTCAGCATCTGAAATCAAATCGATCCGATAATCATTCAACAGAATAACCTGCTCATTTATTAGCTCATAGATAATCTATCTGACTTACTGATTTGAAAGTATTGAGAGTCACGGGAAAGAAGCCAAAAGCTGTCAGTTTGCACGACTTCTGGGCCCTCATGATGACCATCTGCAAGTCTCGAACGATAGCTCGACCTTCTTTACAGCGAATTTTAGTGTTCCACTTTGAATGCCAAGGCCCCTCACCAACATCCAAACTCGCCAGGGTCAAGTTATTGCATGTGAAGGCGAATGTGAATAGTTGGGTGAAGCACCCACCGAAGTATACGATGAAAAGAATGCGTCTCATTGTAGAATTGCCCGGCTGTAAATGTCAATGTCATTAGTACCCAACAGTAATGAATCTTCTGCAAAAGTAATGATTATCACCAAAAAGGCAAATTTCTCCATTTAATCCGGATATTCAAATTAATCCGAGTATCGTTTTTACTTGAACGAAGTTTTTCACTTCCCTATTCTCATAGATACCACAGCTGATTTTGATGATGTTTTAATTTTGGGTGAAAATGGAGAGTTACATGAAATGCAAAAATGATTTTAGAAAATGTGCACAAGTACAGCCGGATAGGTTTGTAAATTTTTCATAATTTTTTAATGCATTTCTCAGCAGGCCGACCAAAGAGTTCCTTTTCCACTTACATCAAGGAACATACCAACTGTCAGCCGTTTAAACCGATTCCTTTGGCAAAAAAATCGGAAATTGGGATACATGATATCACTTGAGACCAGTAAAATAAATTGAATTAAAGTCGTGCTCTCTCTGAAATAAGAAATTTTTTCTTTTCGGTGACGAAGGAATGTGTTGGGAATACCAGAATGAGTTGATATCCAACCAGGCAAATGAGAAAACTAAAGACAAGTACTTGGAGTAGATTTATGAACGAGTATATGTCTTCCACTTGGTCAACGAGATCTATGAGTGTCTGATGCTGTTTAACGCAATTTTTCAATTCATGGGTAGTTTTTCTGAATCCTCTGCCTCTCACTAAACACCATTTCTTGATGCCATGGGGCTCGTTCGCGTCGGGGTTGTGAACATCGAATAGTGTTTCCAGTCTATTTTTTAGGATTTTCAATTGCCCAGTTATGAATATGTTGGTCAGGGCTAAGTAATTATCGAAACAGAAGTAACAAATTGATGTGTGATAGCAGCACAGTACCTGAAAAGCATTATCGACTTCATATCTGTAATCATTTTACTTCACTTCATTTTCGCTGGCCGATAATTATTCACGAAATAATTATATTTATTTTTTAATAAACACAATTATAAGTGAATAACATTCAAGTCTTTCGATTAAAGGGCAAAGTTTTCATATTATGCACTCATTTCACAGACAAATATTTATATAATAATGCATAAATAATATTCACCTGTACGACAAAAGCTATTTCGAACCAGGGAGACATGTATATTGGTAGATCCACCCAAAATGTGAATGGAAAAAGCCTATCAGTCTCATTCCTCCCTATATTAACTGCAATAAGTAGCGAAAAAATTTAACATTTTCCATTAAAATTCATGAGCTTCAGAATTTTTGGATCACAAGGAAAACGAAAACCTCTCAACTTCCTCTACACGTTACAATTGAGACACTACAGATATCTATGTAAACAGCGATTATCATAAAATTGAATCGAAATTTTTAACAACAATCATAAATCAATAAAAGTTGGTCTGAACTTACGTAAAATAGGCTGGACAGTATAGCACAGGCTGACCCCCTGGGCCAAGAAAGTGAACAAAACGATAAAATACATGGCTTGTTTTTCACACTCCTTGATAATTCCCTTTCCATACTCCGTGTGATGAGTAGTCCACAGAATCTCACTCGTATACCTCATCAGGTCCAAATACTTCTTCCTCTTCAACATGAACACCGCAAATTTCGACTGAACGATGAAACACGTACCGAATCCAATGAACGAGTACACAAATTCCTAGTGAGAGAAAAAAATTCTCTTCGTGTAATTGCGAAATTTGTCATCAAATGGAGGGTGTAACTCACATAGAATGAGCCCCAGCAGTTGTAAATATCCATACCAGTAACACAACAGGCAAATGCCAGGGCGATTGTGGAATAAGTCACGATGACATCAACAAGTAGTTTTTCACGTTTAGTAGTGGCTATGGTGAAGCCAGCTGCACTCAGGAAAAACTTTGTCAAACGAATTGGCAGTGTCTCCACTGGCTGTGACAACATGATGACAACGCAAATAATTTCAGCGATTTTCTACAATTTTTCTCATACGATTTTAATTATTATATTTTCAAAGTATGATTTTGAGATTCCGACTGAAGAGCATCAGGATCCTCCGCAGATGGAAGTATCGACTATGGATTGACATGTAAAAGTTGAAGTCTCCGGTGAATAAACCCTAGGGTAGACTTCATGTCGGCAGTGACTGCTGGCTGACAATCGAGCTTCAGTATATGTCCCCCTATTTCTAGATGTACAGTAATAAATCATGACCCGTTAATATTGCATGTGACAGCCGATCCCTTCGATATCATCTTTCATTTTTTTACTGTAGAGAGATTGAATATTACTCCCTCGATGGTGACCATGAAAGTTCTATTGGAGGTATTATTACACATTCGATAGATGATTTTGCTGGCGATTACGCCATCATTGATGGAAACTGGCATCACGTCCAGCAAAAAACAGAACGAGATGTAATTTTCTTCCACGACCGAAATTTGGCAATAAAGTTTGATGACATTCACATGAGCAGACAACAAAGAATGTGCAGGTATAGTTATTTTTTATTTTTCATTGGTAATCGTCATAATAAGAGATGGATTTAATGTTGATGATATTCAGGGTAATTCAATTGGCATGTAATAATAAGTGAAGGGCTTGGACTTGAATGGTCGAACGTCTAGTCAGACTCAAAGTCTGAGACAAATCATTCTATGTACGAAGTTGATGGACTATGATACTCCAAACGCATATAATCAGGAATACTTATGTAATACTTAGATGATGTTTATTAACAGATATCTAAATTTCATAGTCTGATCACTTCAAGACATTACAAACATAGAATCCAATCGAGGTCACATATATGATGATTTTACTGAACACCTGCAAGGGAATGAGCCAAACAATTATAACAGAGGACATCATTATTTTTACTTACTGACTTTATTAGTTCTAACGTAAACGGCAAAATCTAGTTTTTGTCAGACTAGAAGACCGTCGCCTCCCCCTGATAATCACTAACCGGTAAAATTATGTCCTTCGCATGCTTTGAAAAAATTCAAAAAATGCAGAATGAAAATTGCGTTATGCAATCTTCTCTCTTTGCAGCCAGAAAAGGAAGGATAATTGAATGAGGGGTAAGTGTTCGATCCGGCGATGCTGATCAGCCTCAGAATCATCAATTCATGGAAGATTGTCGCATCAACGTTAGGTACGAAAAAGCAGTGGTCAGTACCTACAACAGATGTTAATTACTGAATATTCTGACGGCATTAACAATTTATTATGTTGATAGTGAAACTCAAACATTGGGAACAAAATATTTCTGAAGGAAATACCCACCGATTTCACTGTATCCAGTGTAATATAGAAGAATCCACCTCCTGTCAGTCTACAAGGGCGCTGGGCCCTCATAATCATGATTGAATAATCTCTTGTGAGGGTTCGACCCAGTTCAGATGAATTTTTATTATACCAAGCTGAGTTATAAGGCCCATCAGCGACAGTGAGACTCCCCGTGGTGAGGTTGGTGCAGGTGAATGAGAAAAAAAATAGTTGGCTAATGCAGCCTATCACGTAGATTCCGAACTTAATTCGTCTCATCAGTGGATTCTCTGGCTTAAAACATAATCACATCAAACAGTTGTGAAGGATTTGACAAAAATTGAAGAACATATTTTTTTATAGGAAAGGAATATGCGCTGAGTGTTAATGAAAATACTTAACAAATTTGCTGTGTCCTTTGTATGTTTTGGTGGACTCGAATGATAATGAGAATGAGAAAAAGGTAGGGAGGGTGAAACAAGGAGCAGCAAGGAGTACAAATCAGGAATCTGGCAAATCTGTGAAAGCCTGCTGGCACATAAGCACATTCTGATTGTTGTTCTGGACGTGGTGTAGGCATTTCGTTAATGCTATGCAACGGGTCCTTATAGATAGATAAAATTGGTACAATTGTGAAAAGAGATCTTAGTAGATCTCGAATTCTCCACGAACATTAGAAAAAATGATCAATGAGATTTGGATAAGGAAATTATGTGAATCTCTATAGAAAATTATTTCAATAATTTATACGAAAAAATTATAAACTATTCCCCGAAATTGGCAAAGTCTAGAGCCGAGAGCGGGTATAAGATGCTCTGAAAGTCCTGGTTCCTCTAAGTGCTTTAGATGTTCTGTTGAAAGAAGAAAATGAAACGAAGCTATTGACAGCAATGAGTACTATCTTACAAGATTGATCTACATAATGAGAATTACAATTATGCACTGGCTATATTTTTTCAAAAAATTGTCAAAAAATGAACGATTAATATAAATATATGAAAATCTAGAAGATTATCACTAGACATCGAGCGAGATGAGAATGGGTGACGCTGTGTTCATGACCCTGGTCATCTCCAAAAATTTCCACTCACACTGTGATTTCATTATGTTATCGAATTTTTCCGTGCTCACACTTATGGATGATCATACCATAACCAATTGATAACCACACAGACAGATCAGGGTACTGTGGACTAAGACTGATGCCAAATTGATTATTGTATACAACCCTTCAAGTTCTTCTGTGACGGAAATTAAAAACTGATGCTGCCTGATGCAATTTTTAAATTCTTGAGACACAAGGATTAAAATATCCTTTCCTTCATCCATTACTCCACTGTTCACATTACTGCTGGTGATTCTATCCATCAAGTGATGGCCGTATAAAATTTCCAATCGGTATTTAAGAATAGTGAATTGTCCAGTGATGAAAGTATTCGTTAGAACGAGAAAACTCTCGAAGCAGGAGTATAAAAGACACAAGTGTATTACAATAAAGACCTGTCAAAATCGAATATTCATCAATGAAAGAATACAATGATTTAACTCTATTGATTATACTTAGAATACCTGGACAATGTATATCATTTCAAAATTCGGTGATTCGTAAGCTGGCCAATCTTGCCAAACTTTAATGATGAGCATGCGATCGCTGGGCACGGTGATATTATTCCATAAATGATCTGTAATAAACATTACAATCATTGGAGTCAATTCAACAATTTATGCGCCGTAGGAAACCGAAAAAAATAACAGAAATTTCGAAATTCCCGATTTTACCGAATACGTATGGAATAACTAGACTAAAGAATGGAATAGCCGGGTATCAGTTTACTTTGCCCCCGATGCTTTCTAAAGGCATTTGGATTCACTCACAGATGATGGGTTCGACGATATAGAGAACTCCGGTACTACTTGCGAGATATGCAAAAGCCCCCACATAGAGGAGCGCGTGTTTTTCGGACTTCTCCAGCACTTCCTTATCATAATCATTCCGGGCATGACCCCACAATTTGTCCCTCGTGAGTCGCATGAGACGCTCATAATATGTGCGTTTCATCAGCGTTGAATAATATTTTACGTTGATTATCGTAGCTGTTAACATAGTGATCCCTGCATACGCCACCCCCTGTTGGAAAAAATCTTATTAGTCGTGACGCTGATCATGAGCACTTGGGCCCAGTCAGATAATACGTTACATCCAGAGATCCCCATTCGTGGTAAAAATCACTGTAGATACTGATTGTCCCCAGGGTAACAATGAAAATCGTGTAGTAAGTCCAAAAATTTAGAATTTTCCGGTCCTGGTCAGTCTCTCTTATTCCGAATCCAACTAAATACAAAAGGAAAAATGAAATTCGAGCTGGCAAAAAATCCCTCTGGTGAGACGTCATGGCGATGAAGGCTGACTGACAGCTGGGGGGTAGAAAATTCACTGTCTCTCGGATATGTTTAATAATAAATGAGTACCTCTACTGACTGGAATTTTCTGGTTGGTAATACATTTTTTATGCCGACACTTCGATATTTATAAATTTAAAAATGTTGGCCTATGAGTTCCACTTGGTGAATGTAGCAGTTGATAAGCGGGCGAACCAATCATTTCCCTTCCAATCATCACTCCTCAGACAATCATAAAAAATATCCTTCTACTCATTGGTTAATCATCGCAAAACTTTGGTGGAAAAAAAATAATGGACTTTGCAGGAACATTCAATAGAGAAGAAAAATTGTTCGTGCGTCGCACGACCAGGGCTTTTCATCGAATTCTATATTCATTTAGAAAATTGACATAGAAGAACCTAGTCACTTTCAATACATTATCTATTGGAAAGGTATATACACTTAATGTGCACGGAATGGTGAAGTAGACGTGATCAATGTGAAGATTACAGTAGAAATTTGGTGCAATGGAAACAGAAATTCACCACATTCATCAGGTAGTGCAAATACATAATTAAATAATTCTTGTACAATAATATTTAATTTTCACTTCGGTACCTTCCCAATGATAAATCAATTTTTATTTCTAGAATATGAATAAAACAGCACATTCTAAAAAAATCTTGCACAATAATTTTTGGAGGAACCCGAAAGTGGCTCCTACTTTCATAATTTACCATTAGTACAGAATAATTACACAAGTGTCAGAACTTCAACTGGATTACGATGATCGACATACGATCTATGAAGCCATAGAAGATTGTCTAATCACCGTTAAATACGAGAAAGCAGTTGTTAATACCTAGAACGGAAGTTGAAGTCAGAAAGTGCCATGTTAATGCAAAGATTATTGATGAAACACTCACTGATTTGACTGTATCCAGTGTAACATAAAAGAAACCACCGCCAGTCAGTCTGCAAGGGCGCTGGGCCCTCATGATCATGATTGAATAATCTTTTGTGAGTGATCGACCGACTTCAGATGAATTTGCATTGTACCAAGCGGAGTTGTAAGGCCCATCACCGACAGAAAGACTTCCAAATGTGAGATTGGTGCAGGTAAATGAGAAGAAGAATAGTTGGCTTATGCATCCTGTTGCGAAGACTACGCACTTTACTCGTCTCACCAATGCATTGTCTGGCTTTAAACAACAAGACGTTAAAAACTCTCCAACGAATCCACGAGAATAGACTAGATTTTGTGAGCGTATAAGCACCGAGCACGAATAGAAATAATGAGTGGGCACTGTACTGTTTTATCCATTATCAGATTGAATTTGATGGTAACCTTTTTGTGATTGCGAGGAATGATGACAGAGGAAAAGTTGAAGGGGTAAAAAAGGAGGGCGTCAACAATCGTTTATCAGCAATCTGGTTAATCTTTGTTTTCTGTAATTCAAAGTCTGGCAACAAAGCACCACATTGTCGCTGTTTTTTTTGGAAGTGCCGGAGGTATTCCTTAATATGTTGCAATGGGTTCTTATAATGAGAAAGACGGTGATAAAATTGCAGAGAAGACCACCAATACGTAAGAACCTCAGTAGTTCATTGGCATCAGCCACCGGCTCTCAACGAAGCAATAGGAATCATCAGATAAAAATCGTTCCAGAATATCTACAAGAAAGCTGCAAAAATCCTGGTCCTCCAGAATTCCCAAAGTAGTGTCTCCAAACGTTTCGATATTCGAAACAGAACATTAATCAACGACATCGACAGCAATGATCTCCGGAATGCCAGAGGTATGTACAGAATGATGATTTGAATTTTGTATCTGTCAGTGAGCAAATGATATTTCGAAATCGAGGAGTTCTGGACTTCTATATCTTATGATCCTCATCTCCTTGAAAAATGGTCACTGACACGATGATGTAATGTGTATTTTATATTTATTATTTTGCTGCGCTCACTTCTAGATGATCATACCATAATTATTTGATAACCACACAGGCAGATCAGGATACTGTGAACCAACACTGATGCCAAATTGATTACTGTATACAATCCTTCAAGCTCTTCAGTGACGTAAATCAGGAACTGATGCTGTCTAATGCAACTCTTAAATTCCTGAGAGACAAAAGCCAGAGAATTGGTTTTCCGCTGAATGTCCCTCTTTCTCATATAATCACCGGTAACTCTATCATCTAATTGATTATTGTATAAAATTTCCAATCGGTATCTGAGAAGACTGAATTGTCCCGTGATGAAGGTATTGACAAGGACGAGAAAACTCTCGAAAGTGGAGTACAAAGCACTCAATTGCAGCACGACAAGGGCCTGTCAAAATTATACATACCTATCACTACAAAAGTACGATAGCAAAATCGTTGATAACTGTGATGAAGTACCTGGAGGATGTACACCATTTCAAAATTTGGTGTTTCGTAAACCGGCCAGTCCTGCCAAATTTTGAAAATGAGCATGCGATCTCTCGGCGTCGTAATGTTATTCAACGAATTATCTGGAATAAATATTCATATAGTTATCTCTAATACTATCAAATAAATAAAATCAGAAGTGAATTGAAACAATTTTCAGGCCCATTGTTCGTTCTACTCGCGTTGCAATTAAGCCCTGATTAATTCTGGTCTGGTTGATTCTACTCACAGATCATCGGCTCGACAATGTAGAGAACCGCTGAACTACCTGCGAGATATGCAAAAGCAGACACATAAATCAGGGCGTGTTTTTCACACTTCTTCATCACAGTCTTCTCATGATCAGTCTCAGCATGTGTCCACAGTGTGTCCCGTGCCAGTCGCATGAGGCTCTCATACCAGGGACGTTTCATCAGGATTGTGAAATATTTTATACTGACAACCGTAGTAACAAGGATTGCCATCCCAGCATACGTCACCCCCTGTTGCACACAACTCGATAAATACTGTTGCTGATCAATAGCTCATTACTTGCTTAAAACAATACATTACTTGTAGAGATCCCCATTCGTGGTAGAGATCACTGGCATGAGTAGCCACGCCAACGCAGACCATCAAAATTGTATATAATGCCCATAAATTCAGGATTTGTCGTTCCTTGTAAGTCTCTGGTATTCCAAAGCCACTGATATATAGCAGGAAGAAGGAAATTTTCACTGGCAAAATCTCCCCCGAGTCGAACGTCATTTCATCGACGAAAAGTGACTGACAGCTGGAGGGTGGAAATCCACTCACTCTCTCTCTCTCTCTCTCCCTCGCAATGAAGTTAATAATAAATACCTATCGTTCTACGGCTGTCATTAACATCCGCGAAATCGGTTTTATTCTCACGTTTCGATAGTCGTGGAATTGGAAAGAGCAGTTGATCGCTTTGCCATCGACAACTCAAAGTTCGATGATTATAGATGTAAATGATGCCAAGAGACGGCCCTGAGTGATGTATAGTATCCATGAGTGATTTTTATGGGGGTGGATGACATCAACACCCTCGGTTAATGACGAAAATGTAGGAAGTGGTGGGGAAATTAACCGGGCGCAAATGATTGATTTTGGTTTCCGTAATCGATTCTCTATTGAACAAGTCTATTCGCGTAATTCATGTGGAATATCGAAGTTAATTAGCTCAAGTGATAAATGGCTGCATCAGATACATTTCTTGAGGACGACATGCTCGTTCATTTAGTCTTTCTAGACGTGCTAATGACCAATTGTGACAGATGATTAACATTATGATACGAACTCTCGTCAGTATTCCACGGATTTCCGACGAATTGTTATTGTCACGGGAATAAGCATAAAGAACTCGTCTTATTAATTAATGTTTTACCAATTTCTTTTGATTTTCAGAATGAACTTTTCTCACATTCGATATTCATATGAAGTTGTAATAAATTGTCAATCAAAAAATTGTATCCTTCGTCCGGAATCGCGAAATTGATTATTAGTGACGCTGATGAGCGACAAGAATAAGTTAGTTAGAGTTTATCATCAGAATAAATCTATTTATTTACAGGTAATAACGTGTCATAAATTTTCATATACATTATTCCATAATTAATTAGATCAATCATTAGTTACCCCAGAACTTTGTCTGATCAACGTTAGATACGAGAAAGCTGTGGTGAGCACCTGTAAACAAATGAATCGATTAGTTATGTAATATTTTATAACAATGCTGACAGTTGTTGCTTACTGATTTCATCGTGTCTAACGTGATAGGAAAAAATCCACCTCCTGTCAAATGACAAGGCCGTTGAGCTCTCATAATCATAATAATAAAATCTCCGATTAACGATCGTGATCTCTCGGAATGGCAGTGCTCATACCATTTTGAATGATAAAGCCCCTCATAAACATCAACACTTGCTACTGATAAATTGTGACAGCTGTATGAAAAGGAGAGTAATTGACTTAAAGATCCGCCGATGTACGCTACAAACTTGATGCGTCTTATCAAAATGTTGCCAGGCTTGAGAAATAAAAGAGTAACTGTTAGTCAGTATTGAAAAAATCTCTGCAATTCTGATATCATACCATAATAAGCTGATAACCAGCCAAACAAAGAATGAAACTATACACGAGCACTGACATTAAATTGATGAGCGAATAGAGGGTCTCCAATTCACTCACGATCCAAATCAGAAACTGATGTTGCTTCACACAATTTTTAAACTCTCGAACAGCAAATTTTAAGTCACCACTCGATGTCCTCCCGCCATTATTCCTAGTTATGATCGACTGAACAGTTTTTGTGGTGTATAGTAGTTGCAACCTATATTTTAGAATAGTGAACTGTCCTGCAATGAAGACATTCACGAGCACCAGATAATTGTCATAACAGCAGTACATAATACCCGCATAAAATGCCATCATCATCTGCGACAAATTAATATACATCAAAGAAAGATGTACATCATTCGATATTACACATAAACTATATGAGCTTCCGAAAATATATGAAATACCTGGAGAAAAAAAAATATATGAAAATTTGGAGTTTCATAAATGGGCAGATCTAACCATATTTTGAACGGGAATCGACGTTCTGTCACATCAGTCATATTATGTCCAACATTATCTATAATAATTCTTCATGTATTTTCCTTAATAAACAATAAATAAGATTGGCGCTTGCACATTTCAATGCACTTACACAAAACTGCTTCGATGATGTATAAGAGAGCTGTGGAGTTCGCAAAAATAGCAAAGAATATCACAAAGAACATGGCTTGGTTTTCACACTGATGCAATACATTTGTTTCATACTTTGTCTTAGCATTTCCCCACAACGAATCCCGCGAAATTCGCAAAAGATTTTCGTATTGACTTCTTTTCGACAGTAAACAAAAGAATTTTAGAATGATTACGAAAGTAGTTAACACGTTCAGCCCAGTGTAAGCCATTTCCTATGGAGAGACATCAAATAATCGTTGCTGACGTCTTATAATAATCGTTTCAACAATGTATTACCCTGAAAGATCCCCGTGTATAGTAGAAATCCATGGAAATAGTAGGGAACGCCAAGGCTGCCAGGAACAGCGAATTGGCCAACCATAGGTCTCGTAATCGTCTTTTTTCCGCAGAGTTTTCTGTTCCAAAACCCACAATGTATAGCAAAAAATATGTGAGTCTCACTGGGAGAGCCTCTCTCTGGTCGACCGTCATTTCATTGGAACGAATGATTGACAGCCGGAGGGTGAAAAAAATGCTTTCCTCACAGCGATATTAAATAATAGATAGTACACACCTGGGGGACTCTATTAAAAACTCTGATGATTTTTTTTCTTTCATACATACATCGATTTGCAAAACCTTAAATGATTTTTCTTGCCTCTTGGAATTGAATGCTGTAGTATATATCACACTTCCTGGCGAAGAACATCACACTGGCACGAAATGTTGGATTAATTTTAAAGCTGTGATGTTAAAGCTTGTGTTATAGTGTCCGGAAGAATTACGATGATGAAATAAAAGTTGTATCCAAGGGCATGAAGTTCAGAAGAAAATTTTCAAAATTGCAGTAACTGGCAAACATCGCAAGGGAGTGGAGAAAGGGGATGCAATAACGAAATTTCGGGGGCACTGTTGGGTGAATTCTAATGATTACATTTATTTTAAATGATTACATACTGAAAGTGAAAATAATATCTTTAGTGGATAGATTGCCTTATCAATGTCAAATAGGAAAAGGCAGTCGTTAGAACCTGTAATAAAAGTACGTGGTGAATAGATATCGCATGTAATTCTAAATACTAAGAAATATTTACTGATTTCAGAGTGTCCAGGGTAACCGGAAAAAATCCAGCTGCTGTTAAACAACATGGACGTTGAGATCTCATGATCGTTAGGATTAGATCTCTCGTCAGGGATCGACCTTTTGCTGAGCAGTTCTGGATGTACCAGCTGCTGTTGTAAGGACCCTCACTGATATTAACACTGCCTACAGAAACATTGTTGCAGGTGAATGAAAATGAGAGCAGTTGGGTCAGACATCCAGAGATAAAGACCACAAACTTTATTCGTCGCATTAGAGAATTTCCTGGCTTGATGTGAGAGAAATTAATTTGAAGAGATTATTTTGGAAAATTGCATTTTCTAGAAAATTCTACTGAATTGATATTGAAGTATCTATATAAATAAATAATCAGAAATAAATTTAAACTGACATTCCACTAATTTTCTTATAAAAAAATTTCTGACGGTAATTTTCAAGGGAAGAAATCTGAACTAAATCTGCAGATTCAAAATTCAATAGAATATTCTACAGAATTTATAAGCGTGTTTTTAATTTCTTCTCACCATAATTAATTGATAGCCAGCCAAACAAATTATGAGACTGTATGATAGAACTGAAGCTAAATTCACCATGGTATAAATATTCTCCAGCTGCTCCACAAACTCAATTAAGTACTGATGCTGTTTGATGCAGTTCTTAAATTCTTCAGAAATTGAGATCAGAGAATCATTTTGTTCATTAAGCTTCTGTTTTGCCTCGTTGCTTGTTGTGACTGATTCAATATTGTGATTATAGAGGATTTCCAGTCTGTATTTGAGAATTGCAAATTGTCCAGTGATGAACAGATTTACGAGCGCTAGGTAATTATCGAAGCAGAAATACAATATAGTAGAATGGTAAGTCACAAACATCTGAAAAATGACGTAATTTTCAAAATCAGTAGTAATGTTGATGAAAGGCACTGTAATACCTCCATGAGG
This sequence comes from Diachasmimorpha longicaudata, assembly GCF_034640455.1. Classification (NCBI taxonomy): domain Eukaryota; kingdom Metazoa; phylum Arthropoda; class Insecta; order Hymenoptera; family Braconidae; genus Diachasmimorpha; species Diachasmimorpha longicaudata. The sequence continues at coordinate 11,348,868 of NC_087225.1, forward strand.
AAGAACATTTGAAAATTTGGCGTTTCGTAAATTGGCAGATTGAACCAGATTTTAAACGGGAACAAACGTTCCTTGACGTCCGTACTATTATTCTGAATGTTCACTGAAAATAATGTCCCCTATATTTGTTTAATCAATCAATCAAGTTTCATATCGTGAGATTTAACAAAGCGCAATTTGAACCTCGTGTCACTTATTTCAATCGCGGTTTTCCATCCAAATAAATAAACATACTCTGTCACACAGCGAAAGAAAGATTATTTGACTCATGAAATTATCACTGACTCACATAAAACTGGTTCGATAAAATAAATAATCCCCGAAGTTTGGGCGGCTGTTGCAAATAAAATGACAAAGAACATGGCCTGATTTTCACATTCCTTCAGAACTCTCCTTTCGAACTCTGTCCGAGGTTTCGCCCACAGCGAATCGCAGGCGATTTGCAGAAGATGCTCATATTGAGGGCGATTAAACATAAAGGTGAAGAATTTTGCATTGATGATAATATCCGTCAAAAGATTAACAGCTGAATACGCCATATCCTGATGAAGAATGCGATTCGTGAAATATCTCTCAGAAAATTATCAAAAAAAAGATAATTACATTGAAAGATCCCCACACGTAATACAAATCAACAATAGTAACCGAGAATGCAACAACCACCGTCGAGCAGGACCACATTAGACAGAAATTGAGTAATTTTCTATCTCTATCGGTTTTCGCTATTCCAAAACCAGCAATGAATAAGAAAAAAAATGTTATTCGCATGGGGAGGCCTTGTATTGTAGACTTCATGACGCCGGTTCAGAATGACTGACAGTCGAGGGTGCGAATGAAATTTCACGCAAGTGGTTATCATTAATATTGCATGGGACATTACACCTGATCCCTTCAACCTCACTTGACTTTCCGCCCATCTCTTAACTCGGTAAAAACATAATATTGTCTGTCTTTGTATTTATGTGAGCGGTTCATTTCGAAACAACCGTATGTTGAAATTCATCCTGTATTACAGAGAGTTTATAAAATTACTATAACAATTATCAGTGAACTTCGACGATTGTCTACCAGAGATCAAACAAATTAATGTTCTCGTGATTCCTACTCATGAACTGCATAGAATTTTACAACAGTTGCATAATATGAATTTTTCAATATCATGAAAGTCTCATGAATGATGCCATGATGATATTCCAGATCATCTACGTGAGTTGAAAGCTTTGATAGTAATTAAGAGATATTATGGTTGTATCAATTGAAAGATACTTCCGAACGCCGCGGTATACTTTATGAGAATTACCCGGCAATAATTTTCATTGCTTTAATACGAACAAAAATCAAAAAGACTTGAATATTACTACTTAACAATGGTTAATCAGTTAATTGAACAAACCACCATTGTATCACAGCTTCCAGAGAAAATAGCCTTCACGGACCTCCGTAAAGTTATTGAACAGACATTTGACTAAGCCCCAGAGTGAATTCATAAAATTTTTACGAGTAGATAAATCACGGGTAAAGTACTGCGCCAATAGAATGCGGCTATCTTAACGGAAAATTTTAACGAGCTAGAGTTCATATCCCCATATTTTATTCACAAAAGATTAATAAAGAACAAATATATATATTTGAACTCGGAACTTGATTAAGTTGTACCGCGGACAAATAACCAGTGCTATATTCTTTTCTATTCTCAACAAATACTCAGTAATCCAGACTCTGCCTCATCAAAGTCAAGAACGAAAACGCTCTGTTACAAATCTGGAAAGACGAGATATCATTTTACCTAGAGAACTAATGGATTCGAGGAGGAGATACTCACCGATGTGAAAGTCATCAGGGTGACCGGTGCGAACCCACCAACAGTCAGACTGCAAGCTTTCTGGGATCTCATAATGACAGTCTGTAAATCCTTGACTAGCGCATTCTTCTTATCAGCGGATTTCATCAGAAACCATCGCACATCATAAGCTGCATTGGATATGGCGAGACTTGCTTCTGTCAGGTCATTGCAGGTCAGTGCAAAAAAGTAAAGTTGGGCTATACTGCCTCCAGCGTATACGCAGTAATGGATTCTAGCCAGCATCTCGCCAACCGTCTTTTAGGGAAATAGAAAGAGTTATAAAAATATGTGATCATTGACGGTGATGATTGTCCCTAGAATTTTTTGGCATTAACTTTAGAAAAAAAAAATTTCAATGTCCTCAAGATCTCACAATGATGTTACCTGACATTTATCCTCTTCAACTGTATCTAAACCGATGGATCATACACTACCCTTATTGCCTGAAAATCTTACCGTCATCAGCTGGAATAATTCGAGACATATCAACAAACTGAGAAGAACAACGACTCCGAGAATGACATCTCTGTAAAGCTCCTTCACTTTTTCCGTGAAGGCTATCAGTGCTTGATGCTTCTCAACGCACTTAATAAGCCTCGCATGGATATAAGACTCGTCCTTGGACATTAACGCAAAGCGTTCATCATAAATACTACGGAATTCTTTTTGGAGAATGAGAAACTGACCAACAAGAGTTATGTTGATTTGGCAGAGGAAGTTGTCGAAGCAGAAGTAGCAGATGCAGCAATGATAGCCTGAAAACATCTGGGAAGATTTTTTTACCAGATGACAGTCATATGACAACCCTTAATAGTTATGAATACCTCGATAATGTATAAGATCTCATACCATGGTGTCAACGTGACGGGCAAGTCAATCCAAAGTTGAAAGGGAAGAATTCTGTCACTTTCATTCATCCCTTGATTTGCTGCAATTAATTATTGATTGGAGGAATTATTCCAACAAAATAAAGATCATTAATAGGCATAACTGAAAGGTCACTTTAGATACAAATTTGACAATATCGTGATGACAAAATTAAATACATGAACAAGCAATTAATAAATGATATATTAGTTCGTTTGCTTGATGCTTACCTATCAAAGGCTTTATGTAATGAATAATTATCGTCAAATGGCACATGAAAACTGCGAATATAATGATCCCCAAACATCTCTTCATGCAACCATTCATTACCTCAGTACCATATTCATCATAATCACAGAACCAGAAGTTTTTCTTCGCATAATAAATCAAATGTAAGAACATTCGTCGTTTCATAGAGAATGCCACTAGCTTATAAAAACCAAATCCCACCGTAACAACATTGAGACCGCAATAGGTGAATCTCTAAAAAGTATGGGAGGAGTATGATGCTGTACAAAACATGAAAAATCTGTAAAAAGCTCATTTGATTTCATCATCGAAGACTCACTGATATGTGTACATGTCACTCACATCAAAATCACCATAACAGTTGTATAAGTCATTTGACGTGACACAAAATGCGAACAGGAGTGCAATTAGTGAATATGTTACGATAACATCCATAGCTTTTCTCCCAAATTTTGTATCCTCTGCCCAAAAGCCACAGCATCGTACGAATAAAGCTGTCAATCTCACTGCCCAGGAATCACCCGGTAAAGACGCCATAGAGTCTGACGGAGTACTATTCATCGGAGTAATTTTCTCTACACCCGATTTGAATGACACCTCTGGTAAAATTTTTTCTCCGTAGGGGCTATCCATCGCGTGATCAATCATCAAAGTTTTAGCCTCTCACTATTTCGTATCGATTGCACTGCTATCATAGCTTCAGACGCGGGTGGAAAATACAGTCTATCATAAAGTGTTGAGAACGTTGGGTTATACAATAAACGTGATTGAATCATCGCTGAGAGAAGGTACCTTGGGTTTTTGTCCCTAGTGCGAGTGGTTATACGACACCCAGGCTAAACTGGGAAAGCCTTCGACTCGGACAGGAAATGAGTCCTATTGACAAGATTTTTTGAATCCCAACTATGAATAATCTACCTTCAATTCTTATACAAAATACGATTTCTGTTCAGGAAACAGAATTAGAGTTGAAGAAGCTGCAAAAATCCAATTATTTATAAATTTAATCGCACAGCTGAGCTGAGAAAAACTAAAAATCACTTGATGATCCAATGTAGTTCCTAAAATTTATTGTGCCATCATAGAGTACAATTGTTACTGAGTGGTTGTTTATCCGTCACGTATGGTCTGTCTCATTAATGCTAAATAAGAGAATGATGTATTACAAATCTGTGTACAAAATTATGGAGATTACTGGATCTGAATAATTGGGTAAGAGTCAAAGGTAAGGATTAGTCTGTTACCGATGTAAATGTCTGTAATGAAACTGATGAAAATCCACCCACTGCTAAATTGCACGGTTTTTGCGAGCGTCTGATTACAGTGGCAAGATCATTCACTAATTGCCTCTTCCAGAGTCCGGAGCGCAGAAAAAACCATTTAACGTCGTACGCTGCATCTGACAGTTCCACGCTGGCTTCAGCCAGATCATTGCACGTCAGCATGAAAAGAAATAGTTGAACAATTCCACTACAAACGTTCACAAAGGAGTGGATTTCCGTGAACAATTCGCCAGAGGTCTGCAATAGCAAATAGAAACAGTAAACGTGATCATTGACTGGTCAACGATTAGAAATTATTGTGTCTTACGGTCATCAGTTGAAATAATTCTAAACAGATCAAAATACTCAATACAAGAACCATCCCAAGGATTGTATTTTTGTACAATTCTTTAAGGAGCTCTATAAAATTTATGAGATCCTGGTGTTTGATAACACACTTTTTGAATCGCAGATAGACACAATTGGCATCCATCGACGAGTCTTTCTCCACCGGGGGTTGGATGGGAGGAGAGTTGTACTAAAAATCCGGTGAATGCTGGATGGAATGAGGCTTTAGCTATATGTTCATCGGCTTCACCGGATGTTTAGTCCACCAATCCTCTCGTTCAACGCCGGTTGAAGAAAGAGTCGGTGAAGAGTCACCAGGAACACCACAGATACTCCGTAGGTCTTCCTGGAGAATCATGAATTGACCGACCAGAGTTATGTTGATTTGACACAGAAAGTTATCAAAGCAGAAGTAGCAAATGCAACAATGATACGCTGAGATCACCTAGATGAACACAAACATAATATTTATCGTCATAGCGATAAAAGTGATTACAGATAATGGGAGAAGAGGAGACAGGGAATTACCTCTACAGCGTATAAAATTTCATACCAGGGTGTCATTGTCACTGGCAAGTTGAGCCAAATTTTGAAGGGAAGAACTCTGTCACTTTCGTTTCTGCCTTGATTTACTAGAATAACAAATTTCCTAATTAGTGATCATGCTCTATGTTGATGAGTTCTCAATGTTTCGATCACTTACCGATCAGTGGCTTTATGTAATAAAAAACGAGAGTTGCATGACACAAAAGAACACTCGCTATTATAATTACTCCGCTCTTGGTGGCACATTGCTTCATTACTCTAACTCCGTAATCATCATACGAGCGAAACCAAAAATGTTCTTTTGCATAGCTAATGATGTGCAAAAACAGTCTCCGTTGAGTTGTGAAAATTATCTGTTTGTAGAGGGCCATTCCAACGATCGAAACATTTAGTGCACAGTAGGCGCTTTTCTATAAATTAGAGAGAATCATTATAGCTAAATTTGGCAGACCAGAACATCAGCGGTTCATCGAGGTTTGGCTCACGAGGCTCAGAACAGTTAAATATAAAGCACAGATCACAATAAAAAATTAAAATTAATCATTACATCAACTTAGAAACCCGAATTTTTGCAGAAAAAATTCGTATTTTGAACGTACCCCGAAATCTCCTAGACAATGATACAAATCATTAGTGGTAACAATAAAGGCAAACACCAAAGAACATATAGAATAAGTTGTAATATTGTTCATAATGCGTTGGCCACGCACTGTATTCTCTGACCAGAACCCGGAACACTTCATGAAAAAAGCGGTTATTTTAACTGCTATAGAGTCGCCAGGTGTCAGAGCCATGACTTTCGCTGTGTGGGGTATGATTGACAGAATTCTAACTCCATGATCGCGTGCTTTCTTCGTTCACGCACTTATCTCTTTATCTATTCACGAAGCATATTTGATGAGTTCCCAGAGATTGCCAGATTCTATTCCTCAGTACTTAATATGAATTGGTGAGCGCAGGACTGTCTAGAGAAATTTCAAGAAAGTGGGGAAGATTCAATCGGATGATGTGACTTGCGTTGAAAATAGTCATCCACTGATTGAATAATTCTATCCTCTCTTACAAACTTTTGAGTAACTACCTCAATGCAGATAAATATATTTTTGATTTTCTAATCCATTAACCATACTATAATTATCTGTCTACTAGACTCAAATTTAACAGCACTATTGTCAAAATTACTAATAAAGCACTTCGGTTTATGAATATCAATAAAGTCGTGTGATCAGTAATGCGAAGACCACAGACGTAGGCTTCATTGAATGGATAATCTGTATCACTTCCATCTTTTTTTATACAAGGGACTAATGAATAACGACGAAAGATTGAAGGGACTGGTGGGTGAGATCAATTGAGTGCCCTGCGGTTATCAATCCTCTCACAGAAAGCACTGCCTCCTGAAAATAAAATAAGAAAATAGCGTGTTACATGTCATCGTGTCTCCGGAGATCATGAAGATACGAAAGGATATAATTATATGAAGGAAAAGCTTTCTCTAGTGAATGTTTTCAAAAGTCCTGAAGCCTAATTCTCCACTATTACTTGACCGGATATCTGAGATCCCAGGATGACAGTTTTAAAACCATTCATCAAATTCTCCTCTAAAGAATGACCTCTTCTAATTATATTAGAAACTTAGAAAATTATTCAACAGGTTCTGATTTTCAATACCATAACGTAGTCAGTACTTAACGAATCACAAAGACAAACCTCAAGTACTAACTACTGTACTTCAAATGCGTACCCGACGTCCATTAAAGTTCTCGCTGGAGACTGGTCCTCATGAGAGTTAATCCAGAAAATGCCATATTACAAATCTGGAGTGACGAAGAAGATGCATTATAATTCTGAATTTCTAATGACATGTTGATAATCTCAATACTATGTTAAAAAACCTACCGAAGTGAATGTTTTGAGAGTAACGGGGGAAAAATTTCCCACCATCATTTGACAAGGTTTCTGAGACCTCATGATGACAGTTGTGAGCCCACTCATGAGCTCCTTCTTAACACGATCAGATGTTATGGAGAACCATCGAACATCGTATGCTGCATGTGATATGTCAAAGCTCACTTCTGCAAGACTATTACATACTAGAGTGAACAGGTACAACTCCCCGGTTGTATTGCAGAAGTATATTATTGCTCGTAGACGAATGAACAAATTGGTAGACTAGAGTGAGAAACAAGTATATTATTCTATTCCTGATCATTAACTAATGAATACAATTGCAGTAGAAAAATTGGGATTTCGATCAAAACGCAAAAAATATCATAAATTTTGACATATTATGACTATCAAGTATCTGAAGTTGAATAGAGACATCAAGAAGACATTATTTTGCCATCGCATCTCTTGTTCATAGATTATGGTGAGAAAAAAATTCCAATACTGGAAATCAAAGTAGTTTTTGGATCGTGAGATTATTCTATTCATTATCAGCTTATGTTATAATCCTCGCAGTCAAGAATTGTCTTTCTGCACCAGTTACGAAATTTCCTATTTTAGAGCAATGTTCGCATTGTTGTTTCTTACCATCATTATTTGGAATAACTCCATGGCTATTGAGATGCTCAGGAAAAATACAAAACCAATAATAATATTCTTGTAGAGCTCCTTAACGTTATCAGCACATGATATCAATGCCTGATGTTTCCTCACGAAATTAGAAAATCGTAAATTGACAGTATCTTCGTCTGCCATTGATGATTCAGTATAATCATAAATGCATCGTAATTCTTTTTGCAGTATCATGAATTGTCCAACTAAGGTCATGTTCATTCCGCAGAGAAAAGTGTCAAAACAGAGAAAGCATATGATGCAGTAAGAGGCTGTAGTAAACTTAAGGCACAAATTCTAAATTCTGTACAACTTGTCATGATGTCTTTTATAATCACCCACTTTTCTTACCTCTATTATGTATAATATTTCGTACCAGGGGGTTGTAGATGCTGGTATAAAACGAAAGTGTAAATTGACTGGAAAATGTCTGTCAATGTTACCCTTTTGCCGATCCACTGAAATATAAATTAGAGTTTTCGATTACTGATAGATTCATAACAATAACCGACATATTCCTGAAGACGATTTTCTTTTCCCTCCGATATTTCGTGATTAGAGAATGTCCATACCTATAAACGGCTCCACCATAAACATCATCAATGTCATAAAACACATGATGGAAATTACTACAACCATGTAAGTACATTTGGTGAAACACTCATTCATGATCCTGAGGCCATCACGATCATATGTGCCGTACCAAAAGGTCTCCTTAACATGGGAAATTAAGCCTATAAATCTCTCTCGAAAGGGTATGATGACAGCGATCTTGAATGATGACATTCCGGTTATTGAAAAATTGAGAACTCCATTAGCCACGTCCTGGAAACAAATTTTTCTATCAGAATTTAAAAAAAAAATAGTTTCACTACTTTGATTGCAACGTATCTTACATCGAAGTTATTATCACCATAATACATGTCCAAGGCGATGAGGTAAACTAAGATCAAATTTGTAGTAAGTGCAAAAATAGTAGCGAATTTTAGGATTTTCCTGCCGATCGCTGTGCTTGATGTCCACAAACCAACCAATTTCAACAAATATGTAATCACTCTTATTGATAAATTATTTTCTGGCGATGCTCGCATCTTCACAATAGGAATGTGTCGTAAAAGTTATGAGATCAAATATTCTCTATTCAGAGAAATTCTCCTAAACATTTCACCTTTTTAAACTCCAACAATAACTTAATCGATCACTTATTGTCCATTACATGCTGATGACCAAGACGTGGCAAGAGGTGCTAGGAGCAACGATGAATGGCAACAGTATTTTATCGAGTGGTTAAACCTGCTGTGCGTGAGGATCTAGTTGAAGGGAGGGGGAGCTGAAAAATATGAATGACAGGCCACGGTACCGCTTGTTTGTTGCACGCACCAGGTTCCCACGTCGACTTCCCTCCCTATCAATCATTTCCCAAGATAATACAATTTTGCATAACAGTTGGTGGGAGGGTTTTATTTGATTTCTACACTTTCCTCTTTTTTCCATTTATACGGGACATTGACGTTGTAAAAAAGTGACCATCACATCTGCTACTTTATTGCGGTTCTTTCTTTTTATATTTCGGTGTTAGTAAAGAGCTATTGAACGAAGGCTAACAATCACCTGATTTTTGCATTCACTTTAGCTCAGTTTCACAAATGAAAATGATTGGATAAAGATGATTCAGAGGGAACCCCGAAAATTGGAGTATGTGTAGACTATATAACTGAAGTAAAGTTTAAAATATAAGTGATAAAGGTCCGTCTCCCCCTAAATTATGCCAATACAGATGAATTTAGTGTTGAATTCCAGTTATATTAGAAAATTAAAAATTTTCAATTGACTCAACACAAAGTCAACAACACTTTCCACAAAGTTAGTAAATTATTTAAAGAAATTTATACGATGAATATTCTGTAACATTTACTTCCTCCATTACATTGAAGAATAATTTAATAAGGATTAAGAATTAGAATTTAATATAGGAATCGATCTCATACTTTATGTTTGTTAATTCTCTCTTTGAATGCTGGTTCTCATGAGAGTTAGGCAGGAAAATGCCGTATTACAGATCTGGGGAGATAAAAGTCATTTATTATAATCCATAATTTACATACATATTCAAATCGTCATCATTATAGGAACAACCATAAAAACTTACAGATGTAAATGTTTTTAGCGTCACAGGCGCGAAATTTCCCACCATCATTTGACAGGGTTTCTGAGACCTCATGATGACAATTTGGAGACCAGCCATCAACTTCTTTTTTACACGATCAGATCGTATGGAGTGCCATCGAACCCCGTAAGCTGCATTAGATACCTCAAAGCTCACTTCTGCAAGACTATTGCATGCAAAAGTGAAGAGATACAACTGACCAGTTGTATTACAGACGTACAACATCCCTCGTAAGCGAATGTACAGGTCAGCAGACTAGAGTAAGAAATAATCGTGATATTTCATTGTCAATCATTACCTATCAATAGCCTAAATCGATTGAAAGAACTAGTGTCTAAATTGGGGCTGTAAGAGTGTCTTAAATTTCATGATACGCCTCAGTTTAAAAGTTCTAATGTTTTAAATTGAAGAGCCTTTGAGAAACTAGTTTTTTCAGTGACATCCAGGTACCCATACACTACCATCATTATTTGGAATAATTCCATGCCGATCAAGAGACTGAGAAAAAATACAAAACCTATGACAAAATTCTTGTAAAGCTCCCTGACGTTATCAGCACATGCTATTAATTCCTGATGTATCCTTACGAATTTAATGAAACGTAAACAGATATTATCCTCATCCAACATTGTTGACTCGGTGTGATCGTAAATAGCTTGCAATTTCGTTTGCAATATCGTGAATTGCCCCACTAAGGTCATGTTTATTCCACAGAGGAAAGTGTCGAAGCAGAGAAAGCATATGGCGCAATAAAAGCCTGATGAAAACTTAATGCACAAATACGTGGTGAATTTTTTTTTCTTTTGTCATATTGTCTGTCGTGATTACTCTTTTCTCTCACCTGTATTATAAACAATATTTCATACCACGGCGTTGTGGATATCGGAATGAAACTGAAGTGCAGATTGACGGGAAGCTTTCTGTCAATTCCATCCTTATTTGTATGCGCTGAAATGTCAAATGAGGGAAATTCTGGACATCAGATTTTCAGTTTCAGGAATACATCTTTGATTTTCAGAAATGGGGCTCTAGTTCCTATGGATTTACGACCAATTTTTAATTATAGCGCCATAAATTAGCGAAGAATTTGTAATAATCAGTGACAAATTCCTGAAAATGCAATATGTTTTTTCTTTGCTTCTGATATTTCATGTTTACGATATGTACGTACATATGAACGGCTCCACCATGTATGTCAGCAATGCCATAATACACATGAAGGAAATAAACACAACCATATAAGTGCATTTAGTCATGAACTCATTCATGACTCTTAGATCATTTCTGTCGTAGGTTATCGACCAAAAATTCTTATTCGCCTGTGAAATCAAATCTATAAATCTCTCGCGAATGGGTATGATGACAGCCAGCTTGTATGATGACATTCCGGCTATCGAAAAGTTGAGAAATCCATTAGCTATTTCCTGGAGACAAATTTTCACTGTGAACACCTTCAAAAATTAGTTTCTCTACTTATATGTTACGTATCTCACATCGAAATTACTATGACAGTAATAAATATCAATAAGAACGATGAAAACCATGATGAGATTTGCGCTAAGTGCAAAAATCGTTGCAAATTTGAGGATTCTCGCGCCCATAGAGCTGCTCGATGTCCAGACACCAGCGAATTTCATGAAAAAGCCAATCAGTTTTATCGATAAAAGGTTATTCAGAGACAGTGACATGGCCGGGGACATGATTCTGGTGAAAATTATGAACCCAAATGTTTCAGATACTTCAAACAATCATGAGAAACCTCTCACTTTATTAATCTCTAAAGAAAATAACTATGCATTCAATGATTCTTTATCCACATTATAGACCGATGACCGAGAAATTCGAAGAGATAACAGTTACGAAGGATTCCAACAAAAGTTTGTCGCAGTTTGATCGCTAACACTGCATGTGGTTTTAGTGCGAAGAGGAGGATAAAGTATGCATGAATAACAGGCCACAATGATCCCTGTCAAATGCATAGTATGAGTTCCCATGCTAACTCCCCTCACTATCACTCATTGCAGGACAAGGTGTAATTGCGAGTGACAGTCTTAGAGTGGTATTTTTTTGGACTTTGTCATTTGCCTTTCTTTCGTCTTCAACACCCATTAGTATTGGGATATATGAAGAATCACCTTTGCGACCCGCACTACTTTTCTCTTTCAACTTTTTGTGTTATTGAAGAGTCTCTGAATGGAACGCTCCAGCTCCTCAATTTTTGCATTCAATGCCTGTCATTAAAAAATAAATTTTCCAGTAGTTTCTGACATTAGGACGTGAGGAAGTTTTATGACGAATACGAGGTTCAAGAACCGCCTATTTTGTTCAACAATATGGTCAGTATGGGCAAAGAATAAGCGCAGACCTTTTGAAGTACATATTCCACATCTCCGATTGTTCTTCAATGTGAATATAAATCATATGTAAGTACAGGTTCCAGTAATCGACTACCCTTCATTTCTTAATCCTCTCGTTGTAGACTCGTTCGCATGAGAGTTAAACAAGAAAAGGCCGTATTGCATATCTGAGAAGTTGACAAAGACTGTTTTGTCAAATGTCCCATAATGATGTGGAGATGTCAATAATTGTGTAGAACTAAAACTTACTGATGTGAACGTTTTCAGAGTCACTGGTGAAAAATTTCCAACCATCATTTGACACGGTCTCTGGGATCTCATGATGACAATTTGGAGACCATTCATTAACTCCTTCTTTACATGATCAGATTTTATGGCAAACCATCGAACATCATACGCTGCATAGGATACGTCAAAGCTCGCTTCTGCAAGTCTATTGCATGCTAAAGTGAAGAGATACAACTGGCCAATTGTGTTGGAGACATAAAATGTCGATCGTAAACGGATGAACAGATCAACAGACTAGAAGAAAAAACAAACGTAACATTTTTTTATTATCAATAAAAAATGTTGATAATGAAATCATTACAAATGATAAATGATCAAATGGAAACGGATTTATTTAAATTTGACGACTTGTCTTTTTACATTATAAAATACGACAAAGTGTCCAATTAAAATTGTTTTCCTTTGCGAGAAACTAAAGAAACTAATTTACACAGTAATGTTCAAGTAATTATACTCTACCATCATTGCTTGGAACAATTCCATACAAATTAAGAGGCTCAGAAAAAATACAAAACCAACTACAAGGTTTTTATAAAGATCCTTGACATTATCAGCACACGCTATTAATTCTTGATGTTTCCTCACAAATTTATGAAACCGTAAACAGACAGTATCCTCATCAGCCATTGACGACACAGTGCCATTGTAAATATTTCGCGATTCCTCCTGCAGTATGATGAATTGTCCAACTAAGGTCATGTTTATTCCACAAAGGAATGTGTCAAAGCAGAGGAAGCAGACACAGCAGTAGAATGCTGAAGGAAACTTAAGGGACAAATTATACATAAATTCCATTTCACTCATTATGACACTTTTCATGTTTACCCACGTTGCCTACCTGCATTATGTATAACATTTCATACCAGGGGGTAGTAGATATCGGCATGAAATCGAAGTGCAGGTTGACGGGAAGATTTCTCTCCGTCTGATTCCTCTGTCGATCCACTGAAATATATGACATTAGGATAACTCTTGAAACCAAGTTTTGATTAGTAGGAGTATATCACTGATTTTTAGAGATCCCTCTCTATTTTTCAGGAACCCCTCTTCATCTTTTGATGACGTACACCACTGACAATCCAATGCTACTGCAGAATGTACATACCTATCAAAGGTTCCACCATAAACGTCACCAATGTCATGCTACACATGCAGGAAATAAATGCAACCATGTAAGTACACTTCTTGAAGCAGACATTCATGACGTTGACACCATATCTGTCATAGTTTCTGTACCAAAAGTTCTTCTTAGCATATGAAATTAATTCTATAAACCTCTCCCGGAAGGGCATTAGGACAGCGAGTTTGTACGATGACATTCCGGATATTGAAAAGTTGAGAAATCCATTAGCTATTTCCTAAGCATAAACTTTTCTGTCAAAATGTGGTATGGGACCTAGTCAGTCCAATCGAGGCTTCGCATATGATACCTGTCTGTAAGACACCTCACCCTTCGAACATTCGAGGTGTCCCTAAATACCTTATGCGATGTCTCGATTGGAGTTTGATGTTTACATATCTCACATCGAAGTGACTGTGGCAGTAATAAATGTCGATGAGGACAATGTAAACCATGATGAGGTTTGCCATGAGTGCAAATACAGTAGCGAATTTTAGAATTTTCCTCCCAATCGGTGTAGCGGCCGTCCAGAAGCCAGCGAATCTCATAAAAAATGCAATGATTCTTATCGATAAGATTTTACCCAGAGATGCTGCCATGATCGGAGAAATAATTCTGGTAAAAATCATGAGAACAAATATTCCAGAATTTTTATTAAATTATAATCTACAACTCACCTTTTTCACAACTCCCACAGAAGCACAAGAAATTTACTGATTTACAAATGACATATGGTAGACTGATGGCCAAGACATTCAGTGGAGTATTAACTGCTACAAAGTATCAGAAACAATTTTGTCGAATAATTATAGACACTATGTGTGTAAATTGATCTGAAAAAAAAGGCGCACGATACACCTGACTGACAGGCGACGATGATCCATGTTCGAAACACCCCCTGCTTTCCCACGTTAAATTCCCTCCCTATCAGTTAGTTCCCTGAGAAAATAAAATTGTGAATGACAGGTGTTGAGGGGGATTTTTTTCATTTTCACATTTGCTTCTTTTTTCATTCACTGGAGATATTGGCGTAGAGAAGAACTGCGGATCATACCGGCTACACCTGTCTTGTGTTCTTATAGTTACTCCTGTTATCGAAATATTACAACTAACAAGATAACAACTACCGAATTTTTCCATTTATTCCGCTCACATATTTTATCAATGAAGGGTATTGAATGAAAGTTGGACAACTCCAGTATATCTATGTGACTTTGGAGGTGTGAAAAAAAACCGACGATAGATTACTGTCAATTGCAACTAAATTAATAAAGTCAATGACTTCGGAATTATTTATCCAATATCTGCCCCGGAAGTAAAAGGCAGAATTTTTTCATAGATACCAGATATGTCTATGAAATCCTCAGACGTTGCAACTACTGCTTTCAAGTCTTCCGTAAACTTAATCCACATCCTACGCAGTTCTAACGACGGCTATGCTAAGTGACTATGGTAATTGCTGGGCGTTTCCTCATTAGTCACGTTGACCAGTTTGTCTCATCAGAGTTAAATACGAGAATGATGTGTTACAAATCTGCAAGAAACAGTTTTCGGTATAATTTGATGAGAATAGCTGTGTGAAAAACATTAACAATCCGTAGTGTACATTACCGAAGTGAATGTTTGTAACGTAACAGATGAGAATCCACCAACTGCTAAATGGCACGGCTTCTGCGAACGTCTAATAACAACTCTAAGATCATTCACCAATTTTCTCTTCAAATCAGTTGATCGCATGAAGAACCATTTTACATCATATGCTGCTTCAGACAGATCTACACTAGCTTCAGCGAGATCATTGCAGGTCAACATAAAGAAGAAAAGTTGGACGATACTGTTACAAACGTACACAAAGGAGTGGATTTGAGAGAGCAATTCGCCAGTGGTCTTCAGTAAAAACAATAAAAATTTCACAGGATCATTAAATTATTCCCAAAATAGTGCAAAATGGTGCTGTCTTACCGTCATGAGTTGAAATAATTGCAGGCATATTAAAATACTCAGAACAATAACGATTCCAAGGATCGTGTGCTTGTACAATTCCCTGACGATCGTTATGAAATTAATCAGGTCCTTGTGCCTAACAACACACTGCCTGAATCGCATGTAAATACATGTTTCGTCATTCAGTGATAAGTCACCAGGTTGACCGCAAATATTCCTGAGGTCTTCTTGGAGTATCAGAAATTGTCCGACCAGCGTCACGTTTATTTGACAGAGGAAATTGTCAAAACAGAAGTAGCAGACACAGCAGTGATACGCGGAGATCATCTGGCCGATCATCAGTGACGTGTCTCAATTACAATAGGAATAGTTGATACTGATAATGAAGAATAAATAAATACCTCTACAACGTACAAAATTTCATACCAAGGTGTCATCGTCACTGGCAAATTGATCCAGATTTTGAATGGAAGAACTCTGTCACTTTCATTTTTTCCTTGATTAGCTGGAACGAAATCATGATTTATTTGGAAACGAACAAGTTACATCGATCCTAGAGCTCGGAATAAATGATCTATTTACCGATCAGAGGTTTTACGTAGTAAAAAATAAGAGTTGAATGACATAGAAGAACAATCGTTATTATGATTCCTCCACTCTTCATGGTGCATTCCTTCATCACCCTGGTCCCGTACTTGTCATACGAACGGAACCAAAAATTTTCTTTTGAATAATTAATTATATCCAGAAAGATTCTTCGTTTACTTGAGAATATTATTTGTTTGAAGAGTCCCATTCCCACGATGGACACATTCAGCGCACAGTAAGCCATTTTCTGAAAAATCGTGTGAATACCGTAATCATTATAGCTTCATTTCATCTGATTACAGATGATTCATTGATTGTGGTCAAGACGAACAGGGAAAAATGAATTATTGATGTAGATACGGATTAGTAGGGTCATCAGAGCGAACGTGATAGACAAAATAATGGCGGAGAGCAATGGAGCTTGTTAACACTTTAAATAACCATTTCAGCCCGAAAATGTATGTTCTAAACTCACCCCGAAATCGCCAAAACAATGATACAAATCATTAGTAGTAACAGCAAATGCAAACAACAGGGAACTTATGGAATAAGTTGTAACGAGATTCATAATACGTTTCCCAAGTGCTGTATCCTCTGCCCAGATCCCTGAGCACCTCATGAAGAGAGCTGTGATTTTAACTGCCATAGAATGGCCCGGTGTCTGTGCCATGACTTTAGCCCTACGAAGTATGATTGACAGAATTCTAAATCCACGATGGCGTGACTTCTTCTTTCTCGCACTTATCGCTTCATATATTCATGAAGCACGCATGATGAGTATTCCAGGCACTTCCGAGTACTTTTTCTCCCACAATTACGTATTGATTCTTGACTGCAGGAGAAGCTAGATAAATTCTACGAACGTAAGAATCAAATGTGTTCTCATGTTCAAACAATTAATTTTGCAGTTGAAACGCAATGTAAATTGCTAACACAGTTCTGAGAAAATTTATACTCTTTTCAATAAAGTTGGCGATGAATGGAAAATTCGTGAATTCCATTAATTCCTTCATCACATGCTCTGATAGTGAAATTTGAATATTTTTCCAACACCACTTTATTTTTGGCGCTTCCTATCGTGAAGCTATAGGCAAGTTCTCTTTGCTGAATCGAATGACAATTCTTGAGATGTTCGTGACAGAAATCTCTGTGATATCTCGCACATGTGGTAATTTCTCACGAAAATTTCATGGTAATGAGGAATGAGATGGACGAGAACAGTCACATACGACTGGAAAAATGATCCATGAGGACAAATGATTTCTGACTGAATTAATCAAGAGGTTTGAAAATTTATTACTTCAACTACAATTCATCTTCTTCGAGGAGACATCAAACAATCTACTCTTTTCAATGAGATTCTAGAAGAAAATGAGGGCGATAGACATTATCGTGAATTCCGTCATTTTAATAAATGAAGAAATCGTGAAATCTCAGAGATAATTTATTCAACTATCATAATCTCTCCAAGAATCTCCTAGAAAGGTCCATATCTGTTTCTAAATATTTAATTGGTCGGATGAGCCTTGTCTCATGAGAGTAAAAACGGAAAACGCCAAATTGCAGATCTGCAGGAAGAGTTATCGATTATTGATTGTTAAAAACAGTAATTTATTCCTTACCGATGTAAATGTTTGGAGTGTTACAGGTGAAAAGTCACCTACTGTCACCTGCGATGCCTTTTGGGACCTCATAATGACAAATCTCAAATTATTGACCAACTTTCCCCTGAGGACATCTGATTTAATGGTGATCCAGGGCACTTCATACGCTGCTAGAGCAACTTCTGAACTTGCTTCCGCTAGATTATCACAGGTGAGGATGAATAAATATAATTCTGCCACAGCATTGGTCACATATATACAGGCATGTATCTGAGCCAGGAGTTTGCTGTGAATCTTCAATGTCGAATAATTGATTTCCACTTAGTGTTATTAGATGATCAGGGGCGTCGGAATAACGATTCTTGAGGTATTGTGAAATCTGTCTTCGATTCCACGGATGCGACAAATCATTAAGGTTCGCTGAATTCTCACAAATCTTTGACTTTTACAGCCAAAAACGCATTTCTCTCGAATCATTCCATAATTCCATCGCAAAGGCGTAAAAAGAGATAAGTCACTATTGACTAGTCATCAGTATTTGATGAATATCTTAAGATCTAAGGAAGATACACAAAATTTCCATATAACCGTATTTACGGGGAGAATGAAGATCTACAACAAATATATTTATAACAATTTCCCTATCTCCCTTAGATTTAGAGATATTCCTCAAAAACTCGACTGAGAGACAAGTCAATTCATCTCAATTTACCACTTTGTTACTGAATTATCGGCAGTCATTAGAACTCGGTTCCTCTCATGAATCTCCCGGTGCCCCTGTAGGTGACGTAATGAAATCTCACCGTCATGAGTTGATATATTCCCAGGGCCAATAAGCAACTGATTATAACTACAAAACTGGCAACACAATTTTTGTAAAGTTCTTTCAATGTATGAGCACAATGTATTAACAACTGATGTTGATCGACACATTTTGTAAACTGAGAGTGAACACAGTCACCATATTTCGATAATGGATCTGATAATTCATCGAAATTACAGACACTTTTCAGATCCTCTTGTAATATTTGGAATTCGCCGACGAGGGTGAGATTGACTCCGTACAGAAAAACGTCGAAACAAAAATAGCAAATGCAAATATAAAATACTGAAATAAACTGGATACACAGAGTAAATCGTGCCAAGTTACGATAATGTCAAAAATTGTTTAGTTCATATAAAAGACTGTACCTCTACGGTGAAGATTATCTCGTACCAAGGAGTCATCTCCACTGGAAGACTCGTGTAGACAGCGAAAGGAAGCTCCCTATCGCTTTCATTCCTCCCTTGATTATCTGAGAATCAGAAACCTCAGATATTCCATATATCCCACAATAACCGATAATTTATTGACGATAAGTTATCATTGAATCAATCACCAATTAATGGCTGAATGAAAAATAATAATAATGTCATATGACATATCATTACTATGAATATCACGTAGAATGTACATTTCTTCAAACATTCACGCAGAATCTTATCGTTAATGTGATCGTAACTTTTGTGCCAAAAATTTTTGTCGATAAAGCCAATGAAATCTAGGAACACTCGCCGGTTGTAAGTGAATAATAGGAGTTTGTACAGGCCCATAGCACATATCGCACAATTCATGATGGCACTTGCGAATTTCTGAAAGAAAAATTGTCTACTGCAGAAGAATAACGAAGCACTTCAGAAAAAAATTCATTAAAGGATCGATTGTAATCGACCCGAGGATCTGATCCCTAAAAACCAGTAAATCACTCAGTTGAAAGTCAAGAAGACATCGTCAGATCGTAGACAATCACATCATCACTATTTCGGAGATTCTGGAGATTCTGTCCATCCAATTACCTGGAAAGTAATTTTAAAATTGAGAAAAAAAATAATTACTTACCTGAAAATCGTCTGTAGCGTAGTAAACAATGACTATACTCTGTATGTATGAGAATAGGGTCATAAAAAGAGCATAAGCCATAAGGAAATTCATACAACGTCTCGCTCTCACTGACTCCACAGGCCAAAACCCGGGACACTTCATGTAAAAAGAAATGATTTTCACCACTATCAGATTGGTGGGGCGCATCACGATCCTCAGGTTTCGCGAAAATGATGTTGTCTCTGTTATTTTAAGCAACACCTAGGTGAATTGCATGTGCGATCGACTTGAGTGACAGGTTATTAGAAATGAGCTCTAGTGGCAATTTTTTCCGGGCGTTGATCGACTACATTAATGTTTCCCAAGGTATATAAGATCGATCTAATACTACCCCGTGTCAATCATAAAGTGGGAGGGAAGAATTTAGCTTTCGATTTTTTTGGATGCGATCTAGTTCGAGACCTCGGGATTCACGGATACTTTACATGTGGGAGTAATAAATATTGAGATAAATTTTCAGTTCATTAACCACTCTTTTCATAAAATTTCATCGTTTATTATTTTTCTGCGAAAATACATATACTTTATTATCGTATTTGCATTTGACGAGTGATTCAATGTGAACATTACAGTGGGTACTAAATTGCATTCGTCAGTACCAAATTCCGAAGCTGAAAAGTAAATATCAGTGGAAGAGGGATTTGTGGAGTACGTGTAATTGTGAAATCTCAGCAGTTTCCGCTAACAGTACATATTTTTGATGTTACATATGAGCAGAATATTTTGTTCTTTCATTCTCTAATCATCATTTTTGTCGTTAATTGTAATACGATGGGAGAAAACAGTCACAATATTCAATTGTGGCATCATTATTCGGCTATCTTTTGATGAGTAGAGAAGAGTGGGACGAATCATCGTGAATCAACTTGACCCTCATTATTGACAGTAATTGAGCTTCATTCTGATTGATCGCAAGAACCAATCGCATAAGTCGTGAGGATCAACGATGGATTTGAATGTGTGAAGCTCAAGTTGATTTATACAGCCCATTATCGACCTTCAGGCTTGATCCACCTTTGATTCTGTCCCTCTCCCCCCTCCTTCGGATTTCCTCTAATTAATCCCTAAATTTGATGAAAAACTTGAATTTCCTCATTCGAACGCTGCAAAGGTGGGTGCTCTCCCTTTCAAAGTGTTCAAACAAACTGCCTTACATTTTTTCATTGAATGTAAAATAACTGTTTTTCATCAGAACGACGTAAAACACGTTCATCAAATGCGATAACCAGTTTAATTGGTTCATTTAATTCTCTTATCTAATATGTTTCTATTATTTCATTTTTTTTTCGTTATTTAGGAGAACATCTGTTGCTCCACCATAACATCTTAACGTATTTCAAATGAATTGAATGTAAAAACAAATATCATTTTTTTCGTATTTTCCCGTGATTTTGTATCGCAATGATTATTTTAATACTACTTAGGCAATTATTATTTCGGTTTCACTTCCTAGGCCTCACACAGATTCAGTCATCATTCACACTTTTGTATTTTCATAATCTTAATCAATCAGTCAATCTATTTTTTTTTCCCCTAGCTATCTACCTACCCTTATTTCTGTTCAAGATTCATCGTATCAAAGTTTCATTTTTATAAATCTTCACCCATTGTCTGTCAGGTCCCAGTACACTCACTGATCTATTCAATTTTTAGATGTTCTCACAAACGCCCGGAACGCGCCAGAGGTTATGATAATTGGATCAGGAGGGATGTGACTTTTATTTTTCGAGGAGTTACTCACTTCGGGGATGTGCGAACAAACTCGATATTAGGTAATTGTAGCATTATTTCAATTACTATTGACGTTAGTTAAAATGAAGGTCTATGAAGTCATACGGTTCGGAAGGTGATTTTAAGGGTCCAGGGAATTCTGGAGAGTCGTTGACCTTTGGAAGTGGATGAAGATCGAAAGGTCTTGATAATTAACGGAGTGACACGAGCAACATTATGAGGAATAAAGTTCGATAAAATGTCTGAATATTATGATTACCCAGCTCGTCTCCTAGACAATATCTTTGAGAATGTTTGACCCTTTCCGCAACTCTCTCATTTGTCCCATGTACTCTTACAAGGTCAAATGATCATAAAAATTAACACAAAGAAATAATTTAAATTATTATATAAATTAAGGGGACTTAAAGTTCAAATACTGGTAGAAGTCAAAGGGGAGAGTTGACGGGAGTGCTTTTAATGGTCAAATACTCATCGGTCGATCATTTAAGACCATTTGACCCTTATGCTCATTATGCGCGTCAAGCGGAAGGGGTGAAATACCAACTGTTCTCCGTCCGGCCCTTCAAGCAGTTCAAGCCCTTATGAAAGGACTGCAAATATTATTTCTCAAATAATGAGCCTCTTTTCACAACTTCAGAAGTGAATAACCCCTCGCAATTAATTTGTAAACATACATCATGTTAATATGAATGATTGATAACATCTCTGAGATAGAATGTTCATATACACATTTGTTTTATACACATATTGTTTCTCTTTCATTTGAAAACACATATAGAGCGACCAGCGATTATATCAATACAGCAACGGCGGAGTATTTATTTCTCTCTTAATATCGTCTCATCTAATATCTACCGTCAGACGATTTATACAAACTAGTGGATATTTTCATTCTCTTCGATTCATTAATTATTAAATTACGGTGTCTTTAAAACTCTTATAAATAATTTATAATTACTGCGTAACATTGAATCTCATCACTCGTGCGAGCAGCCAAGGCAATTCGTTAGTCGTTTTAAATTCGTTTATTCGTTATTATCCTAATGTTCATTATTCATGTTTCTTTCCAGATAACTAGCTTTGTGAGCTCTGGATACTTAATCCGTACTGAGGAGAAATATGTCGTCGGATTGAGACTACAAATTGAAAACTTCTCTTCGAGACCAATGCGAGGAGCTAAGGGATGTCAATAGGGAAAAGGATTAAATTCTGTGAGATTCATATACTAATCTAAATTCCCAATCATTAATGATTAATGATTTCATTTGAATCGGTGAATATTCTATAGAATGTCCGTTGGGAATTCTCGTACTCAATGGCCATTTCTAATTTATTAATGGGAAGAGTTTCCGTGACAATTTATGAAGAAAATTAACAAAAAAATTTAATTAATTTTTAGAACATTTTTAAAGAATTTCTATAGATATATTTTAATAGAACAAATGACGTAGAAAAATCTTCTTTCATTTTTCTGTAGAATATTTTACACCAAACACTCGAACCGCACAATTTTTCAACAGAATCAGCTACAGAAAATTTAAATAGACTTCTAGGATGAATCTAGCAAGGAAGTCATTAGATTTTACTAATGACTTCTTTGCCAAGTATTTCTCGCACCTGTACCCATCTGATACAACTTAAAATAGCTCTGGGAAGAGAAAAAATATTCTCAATCCGACAAATGATATTTCCTCCGCACGGTGATCACAAAGTAGTCGTATAAAAGTACAAAAGTAGACAAATCAATTAACAATGCATTTCTACAACTCAATGATAATTACAGTAATTCAGAAAGTAGGGTAAACATGAGAGAAAATCATGTTAACCATCACTCCTCGAACACATAAAGATAATAATTACTTTAAAAATACTTTAGAACTCTCAATCCTTCTCCACCCAATTGGACCAAAATTTCGTGTAAATTCTCATCTAAAACGGCCAGCGAATGGCTGAGTGCTCCACGATTTCCATCACCATCAATCTCATTGATCATCGAGACGTTCAGACATTGGTCGATTCGTTGAATTGATACATCTGCCTTAACTAGATTAAAAGACGAAGAGAGTGGACGAAGATATTGCATTATTTCTGAGGAAAATTCCTCCACAATTTTTATTTAAAAATGGTTTTATTTTTCGTTGCTGAACAGCAGTTCGTTGACTGTCTCACAAATGACCCTACGACAAATCGAATCGACCGACTGCTATAATATCACTCAATCCTCCATTAAAATTCTCCCATGATATAATATAAATGGTCTGAATGCATACATGCAGTAGATATTCAAAATTTAAATGCTTATCGATATTGTTTCACGATTAAACATTTCGATCTACGATTCAATCGTTATCATATCATGTGCAGATATCATTCGAGAGTTATTAAAAAATATACAGAGTGTATCGACTACGAAGGCATACCCAGCGAGCTCCAAGGGCTCCTTTCACTCATCATTAGATTTAAAATTTCCGTTAAAAGAGGAATGACACATCATCATGATAGAATAACGATCAACACGCTGGTAATCAAGTACAAATCCACAATCTGGTATAATTTCCACTTGTATAACAATTACAAAATTTTCTGTTAATCCTCAAAAACCCTACATCACCACCCTCCCCCCCAGATGTATTTTGGCAGTTCAATTTATCATTCGCTATCGATCCATTAATCCAAACATCAATACCCACCGATAGCACTCGCCAATTTTCTGCCATAACACGGTACAAATAATTACAAACTCTCCTCCAACAGGCAAACTTCATTGATAATTAATCTGTCAATTCATCAAATTCACAAATCTATTAAATTTACAATTTCTCAAATATCAACTTCACAATCTGTAAAAGCTTATTCTCATATCTGTCGGTGTCAAACGTCATGATAAAACCTTCTAATCTCAATGATCATTTCACGGTCGTTAATACACTTTTCATAATTACATACGATATCATGCGCATTGTGAAAGTCCACACTTATACCTGTCTTTAATCAATCATCTGTTCCTTAATGAGTACAAAGATATATTAATCTATTACATGCGCATGCAGTTAAAAAGTCATCTGTCAAATATTATAATAATCTTATTTACACATTCACTAATGAAAAACTGTACGTTAGGACTGATACACGTGTACACGATAAGTAAAAAAATTAACGTGATGCTCACTGTGGATTCATTAAGTACAATTTGTGATTAATCAAGCGTTCAGCACGTGGTAATTACCATGAATTATTATTTTTCTTACCAATAACCAAGCATTTGAGTGTTTGTGCTGTGAATCGGGAATTACTGTGATCTTAACTATGAATTTCGGAACAACTCGCGTTGTCTTATTTAATTATTCATTTATTATCATGGTTATCGTGCCCTGCTCGATCCACCCTTAGCATTAATTATTTTCCCCCTTTAATGAATCCCCTCGCAAAACCCGTTAATATCAATTTATTTTTTTTATCACAGTGGATTGCGATTAAATAGTACTCGTACCACATTTTTTATTCACTGTTTTTCCTGCACGTCTATGTACAGACGTTTACTTTATCAATTTGAGGTGAAACTTATGTAATTATTTAGTTAATTTGCATTAAGAAAATAGGTAACTCTAGCTCCAAATATTATATTCCAAGCAAATTACTGCGCACGATATCAATCTCGTTCATCAAATCTTTATAAAATTTTATCCTTCATTACGATACTACCATCCTATCACGATAATGGCATTGAAAAAGACTCGATTTATTATACTCACGGGTTTCACCATAAACCAGACAACAATTGCATTATGAATTATCGTAAGAAAATATATGATCTCGTGATGTGTGACGAAAAATTACGACAAAGTGTCAGTTTTCTTATTCAATTATCAGCGTATACAAGCTACACCAGATATGACAGGATATTAAATATTTGATTGAGGATTACACCGACATATCCTCAAAATTTTCCAAAAACTCCATTTCTCAAAAATTGGGGAAATATTATTCGCCAGAAAAAAAAAAATTCTCCACTGGGTGAGTCCAACCCGAGCGACAATCACCTGCAATTTCATTAAAAATTGACCCTGAAATCTCGAGCTGGCAGTTCGTAGAAATGACCATTCTCATGATTATGAGGTCATGACCCCCATGGTTATTAGCATAATGTACCATTCACTGGCTACGTAAATGCTTATTATTATTATTATTATTATTTATTAGACCCCAGTGTGATTAAATATGTAGGATACATTGCTATCCTGATGTACCGGTGGCCCATGACACGTACGCCTTGTCGATGAATTGTTATTGTTGACGTAGTAGGATGATTTTCTCATACTTGTTGATGATGACATTATTGCAACAGTCTCGTAGTAGCGTAATTTACCACAGCAACGTCCACTCTTGAGAATAGCCATAAACCCACGACGATATTTTTTATTGAAAAATGCGTATAGAATAGGATTGATACATGAATTACTTGAGCCAAGCCATTGGGCTATTGGTGTTGCTATATTGAGTACCTCTTCCTCCCAGATTGTTGGTGTACCACCGAGTTTTATGCGTGCAAATATAACGTAGAGGGGTAACCATGACAGTACAAATAGTATCACAACCACTACCAGCATTTTTACAACTTTGACCTTTGATTTTTGCTGTATTCTCTCCATCTGGGAGTCCTTTGTGTCAGTTGGTATGTTGCGACGAGATACTTTAACCCATATGGCGATGTAGCAGAGGGATATGAGGATCATGGGGAGAACGTAGCAGAACATCAGGTTCCCGAGGAGGAAGAACAGCCTCTCGTCCTGCTTTCGCGGCCACTCCTCCACGCAGAATGATTGATCCAGGTTGTTCGGGAGAATTATTATGTCGAAGAAGAGCAACCAGGGGAGGGTTATTGCAAGGGCGATGAACCAGATTATCACGATGAGGAGGCGGGCACGACGCTTTGTTATCTGGCATTTCAGGGGCCACCATATTGCGAGAAATCTGAAAATGAGGAGAGGTGAAGTTAGAAGAGATCAATTGTGGTATCAATATTGTTGTTAAATTATTGCACTAAAAATGATTCATTAAATTTAGGGTTTTTCTATCATTTTTTCTATTGAGACGCTGTGTAAAAAAAGATTATTCAGTCATTGTTTTCTGTCGTTGACAAAACATTTATTAATTTTCTCTGGAAAATATTATTTATTGCATTTCCACAGTGGAAAAAACATGGAAATATGCGATGGAGTTACTCAATAAAGTTGCATAAAAGGTAATAAATCTTTCGATAAAAATTGAATGAAAATCGTTATTGAAGTCATTGAGAATTTCAATGAAATATTTTCATAGTCGACCAGTTCTAGGGGCTAGTGTTAAAATGGGCTATGTTTAATTAACTCAAACCCTTCCCAAACCATCGCCCAGGAAAGAATCGTGTTAGTTCAAGATTCAACGAGAATCCTCGTTATTCCAACCAAATTGCCTCATAACCATTAACTCCGTCACCCAGCACGCACCGTCTCAAAGGGGAGAATTATCATATTAAGGGTTTAGTCTGCAACACAACCTCTCTGGGGGAATACCACCGGTAATTCGATGCTCTCACCATTAAAACGGCATCAAAAATCCAGTTACATTCGACTCGAATATGTGCAAATGAAACAGTTGGAATTCAAGGTACCACGAGACCGGTTTTGTCTCGACGAATCGGCTCAATACTTTATCCAACAAACGCCAAAGGCTTTCGTAATGTCCCTCGCACATGTTACGCTTCGCTACACACATGAGTTATAATAATAGACGAATGAATATATTTTTTTTCTATTCATGTGCGGTTTTATTGCGGGGGGTTACAAGAGTTGGTTTACTGCGTAATGCTAATGATTGGCCGTTTCTGTTTCACGCTCTATGAAATTATCCATTCGGGATAAATGGGATTTTAGTCGGGCCAGAGTGAAAATTATCTTCGGGGCTAAACCAGGGAAATGGATTATTCCAATTGACCGAAATTTATTTGAATTAGCAGAGTAAACTGAGAGGCATTAAGACTTATTAAATGAGAATAAATAATGAAGGTAAACGGACAGCAAAAAATAATCAATTAATTTTGCTCTCGGCAAAATGAGACAGTGATTATCCACTTGAGATAAATGAGATTGGTATCACCCCATCTGCGAAACGTGGCCACACTAGTGTTTTGCATAATAAACTAAAATTCAAAGTTACTCCTAATTATAATCGTATTCGAATGACAATTGCCAAGAATCGTACCAGAAATTTCGATCTAAAATTTGAGCTCAAGGCAATTATCGTTTACATTTGTCTCGACTACAATTTCTGCTGTAAATAAATTTGTGAGAACTGAGTTCTACAGAAAATATTTTATTTTATTTTATTGAGAAATTGACGTGAGGGATGCGTTAATTTATCCGAGCTCAGTATTTCTCCTTCAATTGTAGAAATCATGAGCTAAGATCTCCAGCACTGGCCTTCGATCGGATGTGATTTCAAACGGAATTATTACAGAGATGCATACAAGGGAGTCGTTAGCGACGGAAGTTACCTAGATCCTGGAGATAGAGAGAAAAAAAAGGTACAAAGTAATGTGGATCTGTTTGATGGACGAGCAGCCTTGGTGATCCATGGGAATAAATACGAGATTCAGATCGATGGTGAAGACAGGGGGATTTCACTACTATAAATAGGAAGATTCCGCACCTTTGTTACTGTTCAGTCGGTAGTTGCAAGCATTCAAACGTTTTTTTTTTCAACATGAGAGTTGCAGTTGTGGTGAGTATATTGTCTATATTTTTTCAAGTATTTTTAAGATAAAAAAGTGAAATTAAATGAAATAAAAATATCCTGAATTTAGAATAGTCTTTTGGGGAACAAGAATGTCGAGCGTTGTGAAAATTTCGATAATTGATTGGTATGAGTCCAGTTTGATAGAAGATAGAAATAAAAATGTTGGTAAATTTTCCACAATTTTCCAGGGGCTTTCATATAAAAAAATTTTGTACATTTACTTTTGTAATCGAGTAAAATGAAAGGAATTAATTTTTGTTTCCTCAATGAGAAAACCATTTCCTATAATATATCTTCGTCTCCATTACACCATCAAAAATTAATTGAAATTAATCGTTAAAATTTCAGATTGTACTTCTTATGGCGCTGGGATTATGCTCATGTGCTCCATATCCACCTTTACTACCAGCTCACTCAGTAATCTATCCGCATAACTATGTAAAAGTGGTACCACTACATCCGTATATATCACCACTGTCGTACCACTCCACTATACCATGGGCGCATCCAGGTCTCCTCCCTCACTACTGATGAAATACGATTACAAAGCTGGTGAACACCACCGGAATCAATGATCTGCTTCACACACTTCAAAGATACATTCTTATTTTACGATACTCGTGTTACTTTCGGCTTTTTTTTTCCTTCAATCACATTTTTTTTTATCGCTCCATTCTCCTCTCAACGACTGATCGACCAACTCAATTTCCGGTACTCTTACGATCGCCAAATTGCGTGCCACCTTTTAGACCAACATCAAACACATTTAAGGGATATTTTCGAGTGGCTTGAGAAAGAGTGATGGCACGAGCGATTTAATCCCACTGGGCGGAAGGAGTTCCTGTTAATCGGTTCCTTTGCTTCTGTTTGATGATCGGGGATTGGAGAAGTTGGAGAACGAAATGGATTGGTTGAATTCGTCTGAAGGATTTGTAATTATGATCTGTAATAGTGTGAATTGGAGATATTAAATAAATTGAGTAGAACGAACTTGGTGAGATTTGTTAAGTTACAATGGGTCCCATGAACATGTGAAAATTGTCCGTTAGAATGAAAAGAATCATTTGTAATTTTAACAAAGAGCATCATACCACGATCGATAATACCAATATAACATTTTCTGTTTCGATTAATTGTTATTACGCAGTCCAGTAAATTTTTTTCTCACGACAAAATTGATTCTATCCAATCCCCTTGTCGTTTTATTCCAATTTTTAGGATTTGGCACAAATAGTTTTATATCAACTGATGAATTTTCATATTACAATTGACGATTTGTTCGCCGCTTAATTCTTCTGCTCACTGAATACGACTGTGATTAAAGTTGCAATTTTATTTTCTGGAAGACACGTTAAATTTTAAAGTGTCAATTTTTTAAATTAAATATGTGATGATACTCTGTAAAATGATATCTAATCTTGAAGACTCACAAACGCCCACGGAAAAATTTATTCGTCAAAATGAGGGTTGAAAAATGAGGCTAACCCTTCTGGAATTGTTTCATTCCTCTGCGATAAAATCGAAACAATCGTTTAGAGTCAGGCCATCGGCCTGAGAAATCGTGTTTCTTGATGGCGCTCCTTTCGTACCTGTCCTAGTTTCACCAGCACTAGGACAATGAGATATAAACGACATCGACCAAGACAAATCGATCGAACAGCCTTTGAGAGTGAGTGAATTTCCATAGCTCAGTAAGAAAAAAAATTGGATGGGTAAATACAAAAGAGGGAGCTGGGAAGACCCTGGAATTGGTATAGACGTACATTTTAATCACGTAAAGAGCGTCGTCCTCTTTTCTTTTAATTCTAGTTTGTCTCACGGCGGTTACGCGCTGCACATTTCCAATAAATCGTGGATGCTAACGCCGCTGCAGAGGGTGGTTCGAAGGGGTGTAGAGGGCTCTCGGGACACCGGTATACGACACACGTAATTCAATATGCTCGACGCGTTTATCGGAAAATACGAAATTCCCAGGGGTAGTTGACATTAAGGATTTTAATTTGAGTTTTTTTAGTTGTGTCGGAGATTATTTTCTGCAGTCACTCCACGTGAACTCCCACAATTTTTTACTCCAAATCTTCTCGATTGCTGATAAAAATGCGACAAGAGCTCACTCATTATCACAAAGTTTGGGATGAATGTTAATAACTGCATTGGTATCAATACGATATCTCTATCGGCTTTGAATAATTATTTTCGCGGAAATTCTTCCTGATATTCATTAATATATTTATCCTCAGATTGTAAATTTTTAATGTCCCAATGCCTTCGAAGTTTACCGGAAACTTCAGCTCCAAATTTCTTAACAGTCGGAATCAATGACATATTGCCGTCAAGGTACCGCCCGCACTAAGAAATGAATAAAAGTAATTAGGGAAAATGGATTGAAATTTAATAAAGAACAAAACTCAGATATATCCAGAAAAGTCATAAAATTCAGTAGAATAAATGGTGATCTCAAGGCCGTACAATTTTCTCACATTATCCAAATGTATATTAACAATTTCTTCCCATGTTTTTTTTGCGGGAGAGGGGGGGATTGATCCAATGATAGCGTTATCTCTCTGCCGTTGTCCTCAGTTAGAGAAGCATTTGATCGGGTGATTGAAAGGGATTAGATGACTGATTGGCGGGATGATTGTTGCTTAGTGAAGTCCAAGTCCGTGACCGGCAAGGCTGACAACAGCTGGGGCGTGGCTGCTGAGGACAGTCCTGGTGACAATGGGAGTGTTGTGGACGATTGGAGCAACGGGCTGGTGAACAACGTGGGCAACATGTTGAACTGGTGCATGAGCAATCACCTGGGGCGCACGGATGTGTCCAAGTCCATGGTCGAGCACCAGACCGGTGAGACCTCCTGGGGCAGCAACAGCGACAGCCAAAACGGCGGCGAGAACAGCCTATTTTTTTTTGTAAATCAATTTCACATTTATTTCCAGTCAGTTATTTCCCACTAGAATGTGCCTTAATAATTGTTAAAATGTTTATCATTATACGAGCTTTTACAGAATTTTATTGGACTGGGAGTTCACGAATATTCCGACACGCTGAACCCGAAATTTAAAAACACAACACATCACTCGTCTTCCGAAAATCTTCTGTCTCATATTTTTGAAATATGTGAAGAACTACTGGAGTAGAAAGTATCGCGTATTCATATCGTGTCGCTTTTGACATTCAGAATAAATTTTTTTCACCGATCGAATACCACGACCTTTCATCTTCGTTGATGCATTACTTCGTTGAGTGAGTAGGTTTGATTTTCATTCGATAAAAACTGATTTCTGTGGAGTAATGGATCAAAGAGCAACTTCTTTCGCGGTTTTCAAGCGGAAATTTTGCAAGCTCTGGCATGACAACGAGCCAGCAGTCAACGAAAGCCCGGGAGAAAAACCGGATAGTTTGCAATTAATCATGGCAATCGGTTTTATTTCGGTGCGATAGAGCGACCGATAAAGAGGCATTCCGTCCTGACACAGATGTATGGGCGCATGGACTATCAAAAAAAATAACTGCCGACTGGAGAGTATTAGCTAATGCAATTGTATGGTCTGTTAGTTTCACATGTATTTTTGCGACCCGCGCGAGTGAAAGAGAAAGATCAAGCGTCGATAGAACTTTTGAAAGGTTAGAAATTGCAGTCAAATGTACTTTACAAAGTGAGAAAAATTAACAACATGAGAGAGTTATATTTTTCGAAGGAATAGCACTGAAGAAAAAAAAATGGAGAATGGGAAGTATCGCATGCCCGCTAGCAGTGAAGCAGCCGAACATAAACAATGCTAGTACGTTTTTTATGATTCTTGAACGTTTATGGTTCTTGAACAACCTTCGCGAAAATTGAGATATTCCCCTACAAATTTGCACTATTTTATTTTTCTCACGGAAATTAGAATGATGGAATGGAGAACATCACTTTTCCAGAATTGAAACAATTATCAGTAATTTTTTAACGATTTTTTCACCGGTCCGAATCAAGGGTTTACATTGTTAGATAAAATTAATGAAAAATGAAAATTGATTTTGAAAGACAAGGAAAAAAGTCGCGTTGAATTAACCCTGAGTCCCACTGATTAATATCATTTTTTTAATAATTTCCCCAATAGAAATAATTTTGTTCTCAAACGTATTCACTCCAGTTAAAAACTGCGAATAGTCACAGAAAATTATTAATAATTTAATATAATTGTTCAACTCTTACCAGCTTGAACATGTTGATTATGTTGGTTTTTTGATGTTTACTGGTTGAAAATCAGTAATGTTATGTCGTTAGAGTCTTCAGACCGATCCTTTTATACTTAAAGTTCACGTTGACATAATGAAAAAAATTTCATTTATTCGGTTTTACAGTGGTGTATAGTTAAATTTTTCCCACTATCACATGGACACATCAATGGAAAAAGAGAATGACGTTTATTCTGGTTGGATTGAGTCAGCCAATCTATCGGAGAATTGGAGGGGAGAACCAATCACAGAGCTGTTCCACTTCGGGCTGGAGTTTGCAGCGACTTTCAACCCCCAATGCTTATTTCAATTCCCACAGGTTTTTAGTGTTTTTTCGTGAGTGAGTTAGGATGATGAGTGTACCATAGGGCTGGCATCTTCACTGGCGAAGAGGTTTGTATTTTTTTCGAATAGCTTTCCCGATTTAACAAGCAAATTCGCTAATTTTAGAAGCTTCACAAAAAAATAACTGACAACTGATAACACGCGGTCTGGCTGATAGACGACAATAAACCGGTCATTTTCGGTAATTCTTTCCGCTTATCAGCAG
The DNA here is from genome assembly GCF_034640455.1 of Diachasmimorpha longicaudata. Taxonomy (NCBI): domain Eukaryota; kingdom Metazoa; phylum Arthropoda; class Insecta; order Hymenoptera; family Braconidae; genus Diachasmimorpha; species Diachasmimorpha longicaudata. The sequence goes on from NC_087225.1 coordinate 11,381,813, forward strand.
TAAAATATTATTTTTTAATTCACCAACTCACTTCACAACAAATGATTACAAAAATCAAAACGATTTCCCCTCGAGAATACCGTGATTTACATTATACTCTCAACCAATTGTTAGTTAACAATATCCAAGTACTTTGAATACTGTTTCCTCAATAAAATATTCCCACTTTTGTAGTGAAATGTTAGAGCTAATTAACTGAACATAAGATAGTCCTCATTTCCTTTTCACTTTTTCTTTGTAACTTAAGAATTTCGCATTAAGTGTTTCCTCATAAAAAAATACCTCCCTTAAGGAAACTTGAGCATAACTTTCGTTTGGCTGCTCCCTCGCGTGCGCAAAGCTCGCATTTAATTATGTATTATCTCCTCAACTGTGCAAACCCGTTCATTACAATTTCTTCCAATAGCGGATGAATATTATAAACAAGGGGTAATCATAAGCAAAACCCTTCTTCCAAGAATATCCTTCAGGAAAACATAAATTTGAATATTTTATTGAATTTTCAAACCGCAAGAGCCCCTACAAGTCATCCGAGAGACGAATAATCCGAACCAACCCCAGAGTCAACCTGGATATGACTCTAAGGCGTCTGTGATGTACGTAAAAACTAATATTTAATCTGAAAAATATATTAATTGACCGGAAGGAGGAATTTTACCGTACAGTCTATTTGCTAACCCCCGGGGATTCTTCATATAACAACAGAAATATAAAAACATAGTTTATACTGTCAACTCTCCGGCAAAAAATATCTTTTGCATTAACAATTAGAGATCATCCAAACATGAATCGTAAACGAATTTAATTGGATTTTTTTACCAAAAAAATCAGCCAAAAACTGATAACGAACCATTTCATCTCATACAGCAAATTACTCGTGTATTTCAATATCACGATTTAATAACTTGTTTATCACATTGAATATCAGCCTCGCATTATGCCTACACGCCCCTTGCGCAATCCTTAAAGAAGGGGTCCGTTCTTTGACTCTTAGTATTACACCACATTAGGAAGCCTATACGGCTCACGGTGCAGTAACCTAACGACTAGCCGTAGATTTTTTTCTTTCTCCAACTCCACTGTGCTACGATAAATAATAATAACCAATGGATATCGCGTGTCAACCGATGAAATCGTCTACCTGGGATTTGTATTACTCGTGTGGTACTTGGGTTCCATTTTAATTCCAACCAGATCAGTGTAATCTAGTTGATTACATGGGGATATTTAATTATTATTTCCAGCGAATCGTCCGATTTTTAATTTCACTCTGAACTGATGATGAGGATGACAGGAATCACGGAGACGAAAAATTGATGGATACACTTTTATATTTGGTTATGTAATTATTTACTTCGTTATGTAGAATTTAAAAAGATGATGACAAGGTTTTCTGCAGAGCAATTTTCAATTTGGAAATTAATAAATATTAATATAATAAAGAATACAACTGTCCCTGTTATTTGATATAAGGTCATTGGGGAATTTTCGACCTGCCTAGTCAGTTTCTTAAATCATTTTCTATGAGGCTTTTTTTAAGACATTAAGATTATTAGTCGATAAAAGGGTTCGAATACAGAGCAATTATTTTTTTAGTGTTTTCTAAGAGAGTAATGTCCGCAGAAATAGTAAAGTTCCACGTGAAATTATGTTAGCTCCTGCCAAAAGCATAAACCCTTCCTGTATTTTATGATCAGGGTTGAACATGAAGAATATAAAAAAATTATTAAAAAAAAAGTAATAAATAAATAAATAAAAATGGGAAAAAAATTAATTCCTGAAAAATTTAATACTCTCCCGCTTCCATTATCTTCATTCAGGGATGGAGATGTTATGAGGGTCCAGCAAGCTCGGCAAATTTCACCGGATCGTCCACCCGACATAAGATTTTACGAGGAAACCACCCAACCCGGCACCAAGAACGATATTTGCCATCTATGCAAGCCCTCTCTTCTCAGCTTTTTTTTTCAAGTCGATGGCGGAGTACAGCCGGAGATTCGCTTCCGGTGTGGGAGGGCACTTTGCCAGTCTCGCCTGGTCTCTTCAACTCACCCTCACCCTCCTTGAGGATCGTACTTTTGGAGGCGGTTGAGAACAAACCGGGAGATGGAATTTTGCGTTTCCTCTGTCGCCTCCTTCCAGAGCCCCTCTCGTCTGTCTGGCGGAGAAGGGGGGCCCGTGACCTCCTGAGTTTCGGGGAAAATAACCATCAACATTGTGACCCTTGATAGCTCAACCTGAAGCTATCTATTCCCTCCTCAAACTAGAGCAGGTGTTGGATGTACTTTGCGCATTTTCTCGTTTCCGGGGACGTTTTCCCAATCGAGGATAAATGCCTTCTTTTTAGGAATTTTCATTTTATTTCCGAGTAATTGAAAACATCCCTTTCAGTCATGAAGTTTGTCAACGCTTGAAGACTAAACCCTTCAAGTAAGGTTTTGTCATATTTGTGAATTAATAAAGTTCATAAAGGATATTTTTCCATCTTTTCATACACAAAATATTTCAAAGTTAAGTCTTCAAATTGCAAAAAATCCCCGATTTTCCTACTATCAACCATCAAAGACAATTCTTCTTTCAATAAATAAAATTGAAGAGCGACAACAATGTATCCTTCACGCCAGATCCCATGATCTTCAAGTGCATAAACAATTGCATTGACATGTACAAATAAATTACTGTATTTACCTATCCAACGAAACAGCAACGAGACTGTAGACAGAAGCAGCAACCGAGACTCCCTGAACATAAGAAACGGTTTTGCACATGAAGCGTCCAAGCACCCAAGCTGAAACACATTAAAAAATGGAAATTTTAATTGAACCAAATCCAGGAGATTAATCATCAAGATCAGCGCATTCAATTCAATAATTGTTTTCGCATATGGCGCGGAGCAAGGGCACACCCAGTGGTCGAAATATAGGCCATGACTATAGGATAATTAATCGTGAAACGAGAGGGAGACATTGGAAACCTTTAATGCGTGGAAAACAGTGGGAAATGTCATCGGTTGCATTCATCGTTGTGCATAAATTGATTCACCCATGATACACGATTGGCTGTGGAACGGTTTCGTATGCTAACAACTATCATCCAACACACACTGGCATTAAAAACCATTATAAAGGATTTCAGTACGTAGGAAAGTGAAGGGCAGGAGCAGCGTTGAAAGGCAATACGAATCACCGATCGAGCGTTAAATGGTAATTATCTACTGTTGCACCGATTGCTGTTTGTGTTTATTATTATTTGTTTTTTATAGATTATTTAGTACAGTTTATCGATTGGCGGAGACAGGGGGGGATCATGATGATTAAGAAAATCTATTGACATTGAGGGTTTTGCAGTGATGGGTGGTATTGTATTTGCACGTCCCTGAGATGATTCAGGGCAATTATTATGTCAGATTGAGAATAATTTATATCTGAGACATACATTAAAGGTTTATAGAATATCAAGATTGGAGAATGAATGGTAATGGGGAAAACGGGAATTCTGATATTCCAGTTTTTATTATTGCACAATAATGGTTGCGGTGAACGGATTTTTGATGGAAATGTTGAAGTAGATTTTTTTATTGAGTTTTTCCGGAATATAATGTGGTTAATTTCATTTATATTAGTTGGGGATATTGAGACTTTGGTGGAAGTTCATTGATTGAGGCAAATGATAGAATAAAGATTGTTATTATCATATCATTGTTAATCGTTATGTTAATCATCGGTTTATAGAACATGAGAATTTATGGAGGAATTCTGTTATCAGTTTATGGCAGAGAATGGAATAGATCGAGAACTAAGTTTCTTAGTTAGGGAATCGATTTGCAGAAACTGGAATTATAATCGATGCAATGATTAACTGTGATTCATGCCCATTCGATAAAATTATGCGTGAACTGATAAAATATTTCCAACAGAAAATTGATGAAAGACAAATCAATTTTATGCATCTGAAATGCAATTAACAAACTATATTTTACCGAAAATGAGTTGAAATATAACTAATACTACTCGTTTGTTAAATTTATCACATTTCCACGGAAATGGCCGGCTATTCAAAATCAATCAATTAAATTATGTACGTATCTAAATGATAAAACGAAAGGTAAGCGACAAAATGTTAATAATTATTCGTAAATTATTGCATTTTCGTAATCTCCCATTATATCACTAACAGATCGTTCCACGAAAAGAAAAAATCGCAAACCTGGGTTTCGATTAATAAAATTGCCTTCGGACAATATTTTTTCACATGTCCTCTTAAACCCGCTCGCTACCCAGATAATGACATTTCACGTAGAATTTTTTTTTTTCGAACATTCGATTGCAAAAATAAACCAACACGTTTACGTTGATAGGTGATTTTCCACAGTGTACGGGGTGAGAGGAAGAGAGGAAATTTCGTGTAGGCGAATGAAAATATGCGAGCCCTTACGTCCCGCACACTCGGCCCATAAATTTATCTGAACTCGACTATTGCCTCCCACTCTAGCCGATAAAAACTGAAACCTTCCTCTCCACTAGCGTGCAACAGCACATTTTTTTTCACTCAATCCAAGTTTCTTCGTTTGTTCTCCATCCAAATTGCATTGCCCACTCTCACTTTTGGGGGGGAAAACAAGCGGGTACGTTGCATGCACAATATTGAGATGAATTTTTATCGCTGGAGCCAGTCTAGAATTGCATGCCAACCGGATTTAACCAAGCGTGATTTTCCGTTGTGTATATAATCTAGGGTTTGGAGGTGGAAAATTGACATAACAGTTTTGTTAATTGCAGGACATGTGTTGTTCCATTAAAATTCGAGTGATTTTGTAATGTTTTCGGACGGAGATTGGCATTGATCAGCATTTTTCGTGATATTTCAAACCTATTAATTAACAAAGGTAGTACAGTAGTGTTCATTATAAATTATTTATCGCTGCAATTATGAATCTATAATCAGTATTTTTTCATAATCTCACTTGACAAAATTAAAACCAAATGTCATGAAATAAATTATTCTATGATTTACTGTTCATTTATTATTCTTTTCATTGTTCATTTCCCGGAATTGAGGAAAATATGCTTGATAAAAAAAACAATATCAACTTTATTTTTCCGAACACATTATTTTTCCGTTCATCGATTTCAAACATATGTAGACGTGTTATGTCCCTTAAAATAGCAGTAGAAAACTCGTAAAATTCATAGTCCGAGGCAGGCGGATCGTTGAAATGTCGTGTGATGGTGCAGTCAATACTATGAAACTTCATTGAAAAACTCGTGACAATTCAACTATGAATATTGCCAGTATACGGGTAATAGCCGGTGGTACTCTATTGTTTCCTCCAACTCAATGCCCAATTTTACCACATGACAGTGTACAGAGGTACAACAATGGACCGCCATTAAGGACAATGGAGGCGTCTCGTGATCGTCAATGAGTATTTTATTTTCAGGAAGTTAAGACGACAAGTGATCTGAATGCTAATATTTTTCACCAGATTTCTAGTCTGTCTCCATTTTTCTAACATGACTATTGCGGAGAGAATTGTTGGAGTATTCGCCAACGCAAAACTTTTCTTTAAGTGAGGGAAATTTTCTAAAAAAATTACAATGATTATTTTTCCCATCCAAATCTTGGCCAATAGGATTGCACCATTCGACGTTATTTTGTATAGTCAACACGGTATTTCAGCGGATATTCTTGAAAATTACACTGGAAATTTTGCATGTTGATATATATAAAAAAAAACAAATGTTGAAGTAACCCTCAATTGTATCTGACAGATTAAATGGCAATTCGTTGAAAATTATGTCTCATGGTGCAATTCTATCGGCCAAGATTTGGATGCAAAAAATAATCCCCCGAATACCACTCGAACTTCGAAATTATCTGATATTTCCCTCAAGGTTCCCTGCAAACAAATAAGCTCGTCAAGTTTTCCAGAAAAATCACTCGCGCTTCGCGCTCGTGATTTTTAAACTGGAAAACTTGACACGTTCATTTGTTTGCAACGAACCTATCGGGAAATATCCGATAATTTCGGAGCTCTTGTGGTATTACATGCGATTATTTTTTTCATCCCAATTTCAACCAATCAAATGGTGGCATTTCCCGTCACGTGGTACAAGTAAGAGAGTTTTACTTCGGATATTTTTCGGATATTTCCCTGTTTGTTGCTAAGCAATGAAAATATCCGATAAACAATTTGTACGCGTTTCAAACCCCAAAACTGTCATTAGAAAAAATCAAGTTCAAAGACTTTACCTCGACATGAGCAGATTTGGACGGGAATCCTTGGAGATTATTGATCAAAAAATTTTTTAAAATGTTCCTAATAATACAGTGAAGACAAAAGCCACAATTTGGGAATAATTCTCTGCATTTTGTGCAGACAAAAAATATACGCTGGAGAAGCCACGACTACGAGTGAACAACCATACTATATGACGTGAAATGCCACACATTTAATTGTTTGAAATTGGAATGAAAAAAATAATCCAGCCAAATACCCCTCGACCTTCAAAATTAATCGGATATTTCCCTCCAGTTTCCCTGCGTAGCACCGATCGGGATAAGATTCGCAGAAAAACCCTCGCGCTTCGCGCTCGGGTTTTTTAACCTGCGAACCTTATCCCTCTCGTTGCTACGCAACGAAACTCTCGGGAAATATCCGATAATTTTGAAGGTCTTGGGGTATTACTACTGATTATTTTTCCTATCCAATAGCATTGTAATTTCATTTGACAATAATTCTACTATCGAGTTTGACTATTTCATTTTACGTTCACTTGACTTTTTTTTTTAATTTTCCCCAACTTTTGCCCGATCGGTCATCAATCTTCTTATCAATTTAACAAGACGAGCTACTCGATTTTATTCGTATCTTTATTACTACGACGATCATCCATTCACGTCGTATAATATTTAAAAGGTCGTTTTTCAATTAATTCTTCATGAAAGGCCCGTGTATATCCGATAATTCAAAAGGTTTTCAGAACAAAAGAGGAATTTCATACAGCTATACGAGTAGTTTCCAACTTTTCGCATAAATCACACGAAATCAATTGACTGTCTGAACAACTGAGATTCATTCGACGGCCAATTTTCGCCGGAATTGATTTTCCAATTAACAATTCAGTCCATGAAAGCCAGTGATGCCTAAAAATATTGCTCTAATATTTTTGGGAAATTAAAAAAAAAATCGTTTGTAATTTTTCAAATCTTTCCACACTCGTCTGTTTGCAACTAAACTACAAAATACCCAACAGTTGTAAAGCTCTTTGGGAATTCCTGAATTGAACTGAGGGAATTTCTTCAAATTGCATTGGTCATATCCCTTGGAAAGTTCCTAAATCCTTCACCGGAACATTTTTAACAGTGCGACACGAAAGGACGAGATAAATCTCGCAGCCCTTGAGTTTTAACCCCGATTACAAATCATTAATACTTTTCGCTCCATTAAATCCTCAATCGCCCCTATCATTTTACGACAAAGTACGTTACCTTCGGGGATAATTAAATGAGAGACCGTTGATTCAGTACGTGTGTGTACGCACAACACTCCAGACGCATACTTTCACTCAATTCTCACATCACAGATTAATCCATGTTACGCACGTTTTACGACTCGGTATTCATGACATTCTGATACACGTAATCGTGAGTGTTAGATGGAAAATCGATGATCGAGTGGTGATTATTGAAGAGGTCGTGACCCCCTGTCTATGTGCCTGAAGAGAATAAATCCATGTGATAGAGATACTTATTCTCAAAATGATATAGGAATGCAACGAAGTTATGAGATACACCGATTAAAAAAAGATGTGTTTAAACATTCGAGTAACAACTGCATTTTTATTTTCACTAGAATAAATCACAAGGATAATAATCAGCGAGAATAATAATTCTATTAAATTACCCACTTCAAAGATTGGAAAAATGATAAACGATGAAACAATAAAACTTGTGCATAAGAAATACATGTTTGTGAATTTCATAATTATGTCAATAACAATCAATTACTTGAAAGACTGTATTAAACATTTTTGAGCAATAAAATCGTCTCCATAAAATCTTTTAAGGCATCTTCCACTAAAGTTGCCCCTTTGCAATCCCATTACATTTTTTTTTAATAGTGTCTAGTTCATATTTGTTATTTGAGTGACAACTCCATTTGTATTTGCAATGTCAAATCTGAATTTCACTTAAGAAAAAAAAACTCATAACAATTCTCATCTACCGCAGAAACTCAGCGAAATTCCATAAAACTCAGCAGAACTCTCCAACTTTAGGAAACGATTTGAAGTCAGAAAATCGTGGTACCGTCGTTTGCAGTCATTGAAGCAATTTTTATTCTCAATCAATGGAGTCACTGGTTCAGCATTTATAGTTGAAACCCCCGAATAAATGCCCTCAAATGTTGGGTTAATTGAATTGAGGAGAAGCAGGAAATTCACCAGGTTACACTAACGCATTTCTCACTAATTTCCCACTCCCGTCTATCTCAATTTTCTCTTTTCAATCGCGTGGCGTAGTGTATTACTGGGTCACTGTGTGTGTAGTGGTTAACGGCTTATCGATCTAGCGACGCCTAATATAAGCCTGTAGCCTATTGCCATGGGCTCCCGCGCTCTCTCCTGGTCTGGATGGACGCTAGCAACACAAGACCGCGTGGTGGTGTTTTCATGTTACAACAACGATCCTCGTACAATGCGGATCGATGGATAATCTCCTGGTGCAAATAGCGGGGGATGCAGTAGGGAAACTAGTAGTCGAAATTGAAACACTCCTGTCCCCTTGTAACCGTTGAGGAAAATAGAAAGGGGTTTGTCAGTCTGAAAAGGAACTGCAGCAGAAAAATTTTTGCCTGCTGAAGATTCTTGACGAATGGTCAGAAGAATCTCGATTGTGATCTAACGAAATTCGCTGAAAGATTTTCAGAGGATAATATTTTTCTCAGAGGATTTTCCGAATTTTCCTTTGAAAACTATTTTTTAAGAACTCTCTTACGAATGTGACTTCAATTCGCAGTTAATGGATTGATGGAATTGAATCAGTCCTTCGTGTTGCTGACTGTTATCGATCCGGATTAATTAGAATTTAGACCATTCAGAACTTTTATATTTGATGTTTTTTTAATCAGCGATCCAACGTCCAATATAATGTTCTGATTCCTGTGGATGATGGGTTAAAAATCCGTTTCGATAGTCTCCTGACTAAATTCGAAATTGGAGAGGATAGCAATAATCATTGGTGTGACCTAGTTGAAGATTTGTAAAAACTTTTCCTTCTGGAAATCGGAATATCCTTGTTTTTTTACTGCAAATATATTTTTTCTCCTCAAAAAGAAGTCTGGCTGCTTTGAATTGCACTATTGGATCGGAGATATTGGCAGGTGTCTGTCGTACGAGCTTATCCATAACAGCTATAGTCAATTAGTCACTCTAAGTCAGTGTTGGCAGACCGCAGAGGGTCAACCCCCGCATTGGCTTTCTGACAAATTCGAGAATGATACGACAGCGATGACAGGCTTATGAGCCTGATCGGATAAATTTCGATAATTCCGAATTGCCACCGGAATTAGCCATTTCCACCTGACCGTATCATATTTGTTCTTATGTTATTGACATGAAAATTACGGAAGAAAATTTTTGATTGAAAAGTCCATCAAAGGCAAAAAAATAGAGGAATAAGATTATGAAAGCAAGACCTCCTCAGAGTCAACGATTTCAATGCTTCAAGTATCGGCTAAACAATTATTAGAATCACCAGAGCTGAACCCAGAAAAAAGAATTTGAAGTGAATGAACTTGATACTTCTCTCACAATCGAACCGAGTCTTTTCTCACTGGGAAAGGGTAAATGTCAAAGTTCTCTTGTGTTTCCTTGTTCGATTCCACCCACCCGGTCAATATTTGCACTGAGAAAATATTTTCCCCGTTTCCATTCCCGTTTGTACCAACTTTATCGCATTGCAAAATGATTCGTCAACATTGGAGACAAATGTGCGAATTTAGTTTCATTTCCAGTGACATAAAAATGAGGATTTACGTTTGTCCCTCAAGCCATTCATTTTTTTCAGGTTTATTGCTCAATAATTTACATATTCACACGGAATGTTATTTTGTTCAAACAATTCAATTTGACCTCATCAAATTTTCTGTTTCCAGGCGTTTGGATTTGCTGTTTACCAAGTAAATTATTTAACTCTTGATTTCTCCGATTATTTTTAGTGTCCTTGCATTTTTTAAAATAATTGGAGTTCCTATACAAGGTGAAACAATTATGATAAGGAAAATTTCAACATTTAAATAAATAAATAAATCGACAAAATGGTTTTCCTGAATTTTTAAGGCAAATAAAAAAATATTTTATTCTTTTCTCAATTTCCATCGAACCGCGAAACTTCCGTGAATTCTCAAATGACTGCAAACTGAACCAGACATATTTCAACCATGACTTTAACGACTGGAGATCGACTCACCCCACTACTTCATCCCCCATTGTTCAAAGAAATAAAATGAAACATCATCAGTAATTTTCACGCTAAATAAATTGACCAATAAAACTCCAAGTTTTTAGCATAAAAACTCCCGACTTGAGTTTTGTCTCCACGATTTACGACCGGACTGATGGCCCCAAATTCTCTCCCTCCTGAACCCCCCTGCCAGCGAGTTCCATCGAGCTTAATCGCAATGTTTATCTTCCTAACGTGGAAAATGGGAAAAACTGCGGTTAATTTTTTTTTCCGGTGAAAAATGACGATTTCCAATCCCGCCGAGACCTCCGTGAATTCATCAGTGGCCCTGAGATTCCGTATTATTAAATTAACGTCACTTCACGGTGAAATGACGGGGAGGGAAACGAAATTTTGTCAGGGGGAGTGGTTCAAAAGTTTCTGAATTATTAATGGAAATTAAATTGCCCGGAAACGTACACTGGGGGTGTTTAATGCCGGAATGTGATTGTGGAGGAGCTCACCGGGTCATGAAGAAACTGTAATCGATCATAAAACTCAGCCGAAACGATCCTAAGATCGCGTACCTCGAAACAAAATGTAAAATAAAAAATAATAATAAACGTGAATACTATGTAACCTTAACAATTTATGAATCGTAAAAATCCGATATGGGAATTGGAGGATGGACCAATATATCGAAATATCTCGAAATCTCGACTCAAACCGATGCGTTACCACCTGACGAAATTGTGAGGCACAATCACATGAGGTACAGTCAAACGAGAAATATGTCAAAATACAGTGATAGTCAACTGAACTACAAATTTTCTAAATTAGTTTTTAAAAAAATTCCTTTACTACTGTACACAGAGAAAAATACTTAATTAAAAATTACGCGAAAGTTGAGAAGGGACGAGGGTACCAGAATATTTCGTAGATTATTGCCAATTGGTTATCAACATTAACTGCACTGTATGCAATACGAGACTGTCATTGTGCCCTTCATTATTCCCATTGTTTTTTCCATTTGTAATGAAGAATAATTGCCCCCATCAGTATCAATGACTCGCTGCGTTCGAAAACCTCCCCGAGATGACACTGCAGAAAAGCGTTGAAATATCGAACGAAAGAGAGATGGAAGTACGTCTGTATGAAAGCCCGGGAACGTATCGATCACGGAAAACGAGTCGACGCCCTCGACGAGCCGATGAATGTGCCCACGGGGGAGGTAGCGAGGTTAAAATCCCCCACGTTGACAAGCCCACCGTTCCTCCCCTCTCGGCCCTCAACCCCTCACAAATATCTCGTTGAGCCCTCTCGTGAAATAAAAAAAACACCCCCCGGGCTGGATCATTACCCCTGGGACGCGTCTGGTGCGAGGGATTCATTGAGATGAGAGGTTAATACATTCGATTTTTTGCATCAACAAACGGGAGAGAATGAACAAACGTTTACGATCCTCGAGGACCACTCGGTGAAGGGCTCGTTGGATGATGGAGAAGAGGCATTTAGTGGAAACACTCCGATCAGTCCTGCACTCTCCGGGTGTCACTTGGATCTCTCTATCGACGAGGGATTATGCGATAATCGCGCCGGATTAACGGTGGATTTTCGAGCCGACGCAGAGGATGAAGGGGTTTTTTATTTCATGAGGGACACCCTTAGGGGGATTTACTGGGCTCTTGCAAATCAACAGTATAAATGCGTTTTTACGATTTCACAGTTATTGACATTTGATTGAGATTTTACCATGAGGTGCCCTATTCTAAAAAAATGAAAAATAATTTTCGAAAACAGCTACCCCTGAGGGTAGCTACGATACTCAGCAACAATCTGAGGGATATGTCGAGAGTTTATCGTAGAATCAATTTAAATGGCCGGCTGGTGTAGTTATAGAGCAGATAAAGTCCATGAAATCGCCGACATCTGGGGGGAGTAGACTAACCAGAAGGCGTTTCTCAGGTGTCACTTTCCACAGCATTCCTCCAACCCCCTTGATGATTTCACAATTTCCCCGAGGGTGGCTTCGAACGGAGTCAAATAAACTATCTCAACTAGTCGTGTGTGCAACCACCACAGGGGGAGGGAAGAGTATCTGTGTGACATTGAACAAAGTGATGGAAAGTACGGGGTGGGGAGGGAGTGAGGGGAGAGATAGTGGGCCAGAGACGAGTTTTAGGGTACGTTAAACCGCTTACTCTTGACATTATCCCTGGAAAACGAGGGTACACTCGAGAGTTCTGTATGAAAAGGGAGTTTGGTATGCAACTGGAATTGGAATTAACGCTGCTTTTCATCGATGAGAGTCATCACAGGGGATGAATGAGATTTTCAATAAGAGAATCCCATTTTCAGGGACAGGATTAAAGATGATATTTCATTTCAAACCGTTTAATTTCTTCATGAAAAAATTTCCTAGCGTAATAATTTATTGTTGAACATTTACAATGTTGAGGAGAAATTAGCTGACGCTATGGAGTTAATTATAATTATAATTAATGCGTGGTAATGAAGACTAATGAAGGAAATTCATGTCGATGGATTATTCAATTTTTCTTTCATTGAAAGTTTCATGAAATACCAGTTCCAACGGAATTTTAGTCAAATTCAATATTAAAAATTCCTAATTACTCGATGGAGAGAATGAAAACACCTCCATTACTCCTCGAATATTCCTGGAAATCAGGAAAAAACAATGAAAAAGATTGCGAAATTGTTTACCAATTGTAAATTCTACCAAATCCTCTTTCCAATTTCCAAGTAAACGATACTTCAACTTGAAAAATCACCGATAAACCTCTCATTAAATTGAAATAAATCTCCCTCTGCGTAACTCCCCCACATTACTGAAGCATTTTCAGTTTCACGGTCGCACAGCAAAACTTTGTCGTTGGCAGTGCCAAAGTCGATGCACAAAATCCACCCCCATGATCTTGGCTATCACAGAGGAAGAATAAGGAGACGATTTCTCCCCCGCTAGTCTAAAAACCCAGACTTGATTCACGGCCAAGTGATAATTTTCCTTTACTCGAGACCGACGTTACCCAAGGTCTCGGTCCTCTGCATCATCCCCCTCGGCCCCCGCATCATCCCCCGACCCGCCAGTCAGTGGCAAAGCTATTCGCATACACGTGTACCCAAGTTTTGGTGTATTGGTAGTTGATGGACGCTGACTGCTGAGGCGGCAGTAGAAAATAGATGAGCCAGTGGGTGGTCCACGATGATGGAGGGGGTTGGCCAAGGGATGGAGGTGTATAAGAATATCCGAGGCATTTATTTCACAAGGCCAGAGAGTACCAGGGTTATGGTGCACAAGAGACATCGGATTTCGATTAACTGGGGAAGAACATGGTAGGAATTTCTAAATCCTCATCGTGTCATTCCTCAGCTGCAATCAGGACTCCATTGTCTTCAGTGGTGTGCACTTCCTGGCGTTGATTGAATTGTGGATAAAGAGATGTTATCATCGGATGGATATTAATTGTCGGAAATTGTCGAGATTGCTGAAGAATTTCTGAAGCTTTGCGGGGGTGGAAGTTAATTTGCTGTGAATTTTGGAGAATTTCATGATTTTTTGGTGATCACACAGAGCTGATAATTTTAGCCAAAATTTTACAGACCAATCTCCAATAATGATATTTTTTAATCCCATTAATTGATTAATTGGGAACCTCTCATCGGTCCCCTAATAAAAAAATACCACTTTCATTAAATTATCCCGTCTGAATATAGTGTAAGGTCAGTCTTCTGAGAATTGATCGTTAACCATCGCCACAATTTCAATTTTCCTTCATCACAGCAAGCCGATCAGCTATAATTAGAAAACAGTCTTCCAATTAATCAAACGAACTGAGAGACAGAATGAATTTCCGGAGATGATCCACTAGTTTTAATTTCTCAACTCCCTCCAATTTTTAATTTAAAGTTTTTAAATTATACTTGGAAGTTTTATGGGACAGAAGGTGTCAAGAAACTGGGATAAAGATTGGCTATCAATTTTTAGGGTGGATCTAGAAGAGACACGTCCTTCAACTGAGAGAACTTCCTGCTCAGAATACTTTACGCTGTTTGCTTTTTTACCGGGAAATCAGGGCTAAGGGGAGGGGAAGGGCGCGGGTGAGGCCCTTCCATCGATCAAACTCCCTTGTCCCGGTTTCAACTGGTCGAGAGTTGCCTGAAGGAGAAAGGGAAGAAGACATTCTTACAAACTGATCCTCTAGAATATCAAGTGTTCCCTATTTAGGGGCATTGAAACTCGATGTGAATTGTAGGGAGAACAATACGATGAATGGCGGAGATTCAGGGACGTTCCGAGGAAAATTGCGGGTATTATGAGTCTGGCTGACCACTCGGTGAGATACTCCACTGAATGGTGGAGAGAGAGTTTTTGTTGCGACGAAAAAGTGACGAGTTTTTATGTACCCGTGGTCGAGGTCGCTTTATGCTAGATTTTTCGTTTAGTGATTCCAGGAATTTATACGAAATGGCAGAATTTTTTAGTACAGAAATATCAATCTATTTTCTCATGGAAATTTGAAAGTTTTATGGAAAAATCCGGCAAAATTGTAAATTTTATTCAGAAATCAATGAAATTTGCTGTGGAATATTTTATGTTGTCACAGAACATTTTAGGCAGTTACGACATTTTCGGAAAAATTTTAATCAATTGTTCATAAAATTTTCCAAATTTGGTACTAAATTTTTTTCAACCACTCTGCCACTTAGAATTTTTCCCCGAAGACTGTATGATGTTTACACTTTCCCGTTAGATGCTGTCGCATCACTTTTATCTTCCCGATCTTTGATGTCAAGCATCAATGTTTAGAGTGATAACGAGGTAATGGGAACTAGGTGACAAGTACAGCCAGGATCATCTCATCTCGACCCTAAAATACTCAAACTTGATCGCGATATGAGCCGAGTGTCATCATTTTATTAACTAGTGAATCACCCGAAGCGACAAAGGGGTTAGTATGCTGGCCCTTGAGAATGGGTCTTCGATACCCTGTTCCATGATGATCCAATTCCCCTGGACCCGGTCAAGAGTGTGTGCTTGCGGAGTTTTTGCTGATTTTCACCATCAAAGGAAGTACTTTTTGGTTTTTTTGTCCCTTTTTTCCTCAGACATTTATATCCCCAAATGTACCTCACTCTCGGCCTCTTAAATTAAAATAGTGAAGTATCTTTTCTGGGAATTCTCGGTGCTGATAATAATTATAAAAAATGACGATCGACGAAAAATCATTATCGGGCTTTTAATTTCCAGTCAGCACAAATGTACAGTCCTCGATGGTGAGTTGGACCCTCTCAAAGGTCACAGAATTATTTGTTCTTAAAAATTGTGATTTCTCACAACATGGGAAAAGGGAATTTAATGAAAAATATAATTGTTCCAGATCTGATAAGAAAATTATTTGGTTAATATTGAATGATCACGACAACGCGTTGAAGACACAGATGTGAATGGCAATTAAAAAAAATCACAGGTAATTTCTTTGAATAGAGAGAAAATCAATAGCCACTCAACTCTACGACCCTATTATCACCGTACAAATGTAATCAACAGCCTCGAAACCCCAATTGTATTTTTATTCATCCGTTACATCGGCACCTTTTTATACCTATCGCAGGCTACTATTGGCCTATCCATTATTGATTCGATTATAGAGGTTTGTGACAGGGCCCCGTGATCAGGTAGCTATGAATTCGTAATGGTCCCCAAGTGACAACTTCACATTGAGGGTTTTAATCGATTAATGATCGAGGACGGGATTTAAATCTGAATTCATACCATTGCCACTTTTTCATTAATATATCCTATATACCTCTCAGATATTCTCATCACATCACACTACCCCCAAAAATTTAAACAGTTCTGGCTTTATAAATTTAAAAACCCTCGCGACAGTTTCATTTTTCGTCTTCCAATTATTTTTATTCCCTTCGGTTTCAATGGCAATCGGCAATTCTCTGGTTTGTGTCCCTGAATGAACTCAAGGTCAGCCTCGTAAAGACGATTAATCAATCGATCTATAAAATTACAATTTTTATCTACCAGTGAGTACCACAATTTCACAAGGGCAGTGTATAGGTTCATTTTTTTGCCTCCAATCCTTGAAGAAATATTCCCAACCGAGATAAATTGACGATCACACTCTTCCCCATCAGTTTCATTGTCAAGATCGCACTGACATCCAAGAAAATGAGAAAAGTTAGACGCGGAAGTGGCTGGAGGAATTCTTCATCTTCCCGAACAAAAAAAAATTGATAAAGAACAGTACACACAAAGTTTCGACGAGCAAAATTCAAGGAATCACAGAGAAGGAAGGAGAGCATCGGTATTCTCTTAATCTGTGAGTCGAGTTTTTAAACTTCCGTGAAAATTACGACACCTACTCTAAACCCCTCGAGTCCCATTTAGAATTCCAAATGGATATGTGGAATTGAAAGTCGAAATAGCTTTCGCTTCTTCGGCGGTGCGTCTGACTGTATCCGAATTTATCTACTTGCAAAATGACTTCGTGTTCGGGTGCCTCGATTCTCATGACTAATAGCAATAATAAGCTGTCAGTGGCTCCAGCTGGTTGGACGGGGCCCTCAGTCCTACATCCGTTTATGACTGATAAATTTATTTATCTATAAATATTTTTATAACAATCTGAAATCCCTTAAAAATCAGTAGAAATACTCTCGCTCTCCCTAAGGTCTTTACCAGTAATATCAGTCGAAATTTGTCAACACTGCTCTCTTTGTTCCCCAAATAAACCTGAAAAAATCCTAAACAAGATGCCTCCACTGTAACTACAACCCCCGTAAAACAACCCCTATTCTTCTCATCGTAATGAAGCCAGATGCGCGCAAAAGTCCAAACATTTGAGTGAGAAAAATCTGAAAACTAAGGAGTCACTCGCTCAGGGGATGGATAGGAAGCATTGAGGGATGAAGTGGGGGGTTGTGCGGACAAATGTAGGGAGTTGTGGAAGAGAAGCCGAGCCTAGATGTGCACAGTCGCCCTCAACTGTTCCACATTGGGCTGCGCGGGGGGAAAAAGGGGAGAGCGAGAGGGAGAGTTTACTGTACCTCGGGCTGGTAGATTAGCCTGGCAAATGTAGGGCAAACTCTTCAGTGCACCTTCTCCCTCTCACACCCCTTCATCTCCACCCCCCACCCATCCTGCTGTATCGCAGGAGACCTCGCCAGTTGGTTGCACCCCGCGAGCCTCTCTATTCGACTAGTCGACTCTCGGGACAGTTGGGGTGTGCGCGGGCGCAGTGAAGCTCGAAGGGGACACTGCCCCGGTTTCAAATCGCCTTCAAGGTTCCACCGACCCGGCTCTCCGAAGGGGTTTCTCTCTCGCACATGCTGGTGGTGGTTGGGCCACCTCAAGTAAGGTACACACACCTTATTTATATATTCTCATATCGCGTTCAGTCCACCCGACCTAGTATCTTCTTTACGACGATACGGAAAGTTATTTATCAATCGATTTTATCAAGTCGTTTAGACTGCTCAGGATTATCTGGGAGAGGGGTTTAATACTGGTTAAATGTGAGGAAATTTTCAAGACTTGAGGAGGTGGGAAAAATTAGTGGAGTGTGGGATCCGGGAAGTTTTTGTTAATGTCAGAAATTTTTGTTAATGTCAGATCACTCTGGGATAATATTGAGAAAGTATTTAATTTTTTTACAATTTCAAGAAATTTTGATACTGGGACTTTGTAATAAATTGGTTTCAATAGAATAAATAGAAGTCCTGGGGTTTGTAATAAATCAGTGGATATTATAACCTCGTCTGATCTGCATGACCTCTGTGTTTCAATTGCTTGAAGTGAAATTACAATTTTCATTAAGAGCTCAACCTGTCATTCCATGTACATATTACATCTTCATGTAAGTTTATTTGTTTTCGTGGAAATATGGTATAGGGTTGTGACCCCAGAGTCCGATTATGAGGCTGTTTATATTTCCTATGGATTGCGAGCAATTGAATTTTCTGTGAAATCCAAAATTCCATGAGTTTCGCTCCTCCAATGGAATTCATAACCGTCTTCTGAAAAAATACTAATCAACGCTTCGTAAAACATGGTTTATGATTCGCATGACCTTCGTGACCCTTAAATGACCCACATAACTTCTCTCTGACTATCCGACCTCCCAATGACCTAAATAACCCTTCGGTACCTTAGAACCCCCATGCACCACCTGATTTCGATTAAAATTAGACGAAATTGTTTGGATCAAATTATTATCACCCCCTAAACTGATTCATTAAATCGCAAAGTTAAAATCATTTCTGGTAGCATCAACATCATTTAGAATAGAAGTAAATGTCAGAATATTTGAAGCCGTCGGATTATGAAGCGAAAACATGAATTTATTTCTTCCAGTGGGTCACCTTTTATAGGATAATAATCGAGAGGGACATGACCTTTGGGGGTAGATCTCTCACGGCACAGTTTCACCGAGGGGTGTAGGCTATTGGGGGAGAGGGTGAAAAGGTGACTGGGGGGCAAGTGCGAGAGAGGTAGTGACCGAGATGCATGACCTGAATTCCGGTACCCCAGGTGTCCCAGTGCCCTCCAATTTCTGTGCCCAGTGTTATTTTTCCCTCTCTCTTCTCTCCATTGTTTTTCTTCGACCTTGGCTTCAGTGGGTATTATTATCGAGGGGCTGAAATCGAGTGTAGGTCTCGATAGTTGTTGCAAAAGAAGAATTGACGCTGTCGGTTTCTATTTCAAATGTTTCCCATTTCACATTGAAAATAGGGATTTTGATCTACACAAATGGATTTTTAGACTCGACTATTCAAAATCAAATCAAAAATATTCAATACATATTTCATAAAATATTTGTGACAAGGTCTTTTAAATTTAACTGACTGACCTCCAACTTTTGCAGACAATATTATTCTAATATTGCGGTAAACATTTCTTTTTCTGTTAGTTATTTTTTTATTCATCAGTAAAATACGGTCAGTCATATGTCAATATATATCCAGATGTGGCCCAAAGATAGTATTGGAGCTCACGAGGTCAAAGTTAATACCACTGACCCAAAAAACGAAAAATTTTCGATGTGACAAATACACTGATTTAATTTATTTTAAAATTAACCTCCAAGTGATGAGAACACCTTGGCGAATTCGCGATTCGCAATTACACTCAATTTGATCTCAAATCTCAGGAACCATAAATTACCCAAATTGATTGTCAGTCAGAGCTCAGCCTGACCATTTGACATTGGCCAAATGGGGCCAGAGCGTATAAAGCGACCGTATAAACACGATACACATGTATGGATAGTGTAGGGGGTGGATGTATGGTCGCAGTCATAAATTTCAAAACCCGTACCCTTGGCCAAACGAGCGAATCCAAAATCCCCGTCCCCGTTGTTACCACCACACCCTTGGCTTATTCAGCCCCCCGCCACCTCGTCTCTTCATGGGAATCCTGGACTCTCACTCTACTCCTCACTGCCACCCACACTTTGCTCATCCACAGGACTATGAAATTCCGCATGATTGAGAGAACAATGCGCGATGGAATACGGAATGGGATTTGATGGGAGCGCTCAAATAACCGCAAAATCAGGGGGTGAAATGTCCATGGCGATTTCATAATCTCTCATGAGGTTATCAGTGCATATGCCGTTGCATTTGCCAAATTATTGTGAATTCAAACGGAATTTCAACAATGTAAATTATTTTGATATTGATTTGCATCTGAAAGATATTACTGTTCCCAAAAATTTTGAAGACTCTTGGACTCGTCGATCCATAAAAAACATATAAAGTCACCTTTTTGTGATTCATAAAATATCCTACAAAAAATATCTAAAGAAAACATTTACGAAGTGACAAAAGCGTTCTTCAATTCCTCAAAAAAAATATTCTCCATTATTTTGCAAATTTTTATGGAGAAACTTTTTCACTGTTAATAAAATACCCTATAAAAAATATGATATTTATCCTAAGCCACTTCGTCGGGAAGATATTCCCGGAATAATCGCTGAATCCTCTTATTCAACCGGAATAAATCAATAAAAAAATTAATATAAAAAGCCTATATCATCGGAATGAACTTGGTGAGATAGAGACATCCGTCTGCGACCCAGATACGTAATTGTCTTCTCACTAGGCGTACGACCTTGGACAGGCCAAGTATAAATTAGGCCATGTCTCCGTCTGTCTAGCTAGCGCGGCCTACCGCGACCTTTCTGCCTGTTTCACTGTGCACCAGTGCTACACTCCCCCTCGCCATCCCCTACCTGCCCTTCCCCACCACACCATGTACTTCAAGCCCTGGGGCCTCTGGTGCCTCTGCACCAGCCACCACCATTCGCGCAATCCTTCCAGCCTTGTGTGTTGCCGTTTAATCTGTCGGAGCCGCGCCCTCTCGGTTACCTTCGCGCTTGAGGAATTATTGGCGTCGAGGGTTGTCTCTCGAGCAGCAGCATCCGAAGGGGATATTCTTCTGTTATTTCACACCACATCTTAACCCCATTCCTCTCGATGAAGAGCCTATTCTTCAAACGAATCATGACATTGGCTCATGTCTTGCGAGATGATTTGCAGAAAATTAAATTTTTATTTTAATTTATTTGAGATTCACAAATTAAAAATTAACTTCCATTTATCAATCCCCGGCAGACGTTTGCTTTTATCAATCCAGTTTGTTTTCCCCCAAGACCCTTTCCTCCGCCCCTCAAAATTCCTGAAGAATGTCGCACTAGAACAAATGGCATTGGTACGTGATTCCTCCGAAAACCCCCATCCCCTGGAGATAAAACGTTCGCTATTTATCGTTCCTGGACAGTGGTGATACGCTCCCCTGGAAATTCTCCCTCCGGCATTGGAATTATCGTTTTGAAAATTCTCTTCAGGGTTGGAAAATGATAAAATTGAACTTGAATGAGACCAGAAGACCAGAAGTCGGTATGTGACGAAAATTCTGCGATGAAAAAAATAGGTAATTCTCAGGTGAGTTTATTCGCGGTCCTGTGACCCAGTTAAATGTGACGATATAAATTCAATCGAATATCCAGAACCTCATATTCACGCTATCATTGCACAGTGGCCCTTTTATTAACAGTCCATGTGTGCGATTCCGTCTTTTTATAAAGCTATCTGCTGAACCCATCAATGGTCGAATCACCTGAGTTGATGCATCGGATTAACGATACGAATGAGTTGCAAATACTTTTCAATCAGATTATTCACAAATTCACTGGATTTATTTGAGTAACAGGGATGTCAGGGTATGTTTTATTGGATTATATGTTGCATGACAATTTTGAAACATTGCCGAGATATTTGGAGAGAATGAAAAGTGACTAAAAACACGAGACTAATTTCATTAAATGAAAATTCAATTAATCAGATGGACTACTTTCTAGTTTTCTTCTTTTCAAATGTATTCTTTTAAATTTACAAATTACTGCGTCACTAATACTTCACAATATCATTTTTCATCTGAACATCTGCAAAATAATCGTAGTTTTTTCCACCTTCTGATGAAAACTTGAAAAATTAAAAATTTAAAGTATGAATCGCAGCTTCGTTAAGCAAATAAATCAATTTAGAAGACTTTACCGCACTTTGTTAGAAATTTTTTCGATATTCCTTTCGCTTAGAGATGGATTTATAGTTATATTGGAAATGTAGGTAACGATGTCATAAAAATGACGGTAGCACGCAAAGATTCTCATATCCCAACGTATCTCCCAGAGATATTTATGCACTTGAGATTCTCGAAGTGATCGGATCGCAGCGACAACTTCGACCGGAAGTCACGGTATTTCTCACGGACCCCACACGCCTCTGGAAATATTTAAACACTATAGAGGGCTGTGGGTCATCCCCAGTGATGCCAAGGGGTACGAAGCGACAAGGAATTTCCCCATTAAACTTTCACACCCCAGCTGAAGGACTTCGAGGGGCTCCCGATGACCAGTCACAAGTTTCTTGTGGCAAATTCAGTTCAAAACATTAATAAAATAAATACACAATCGGATCTCATCAATAAAATAGTTAATATAATGTGGTGATGGACAGGAGAAAAATAGACCACTGGTCACGTACAGATGATATAAAATCTACAGCCCATGACCTCGAGATTCTGCAATACTTTTCGGATTTTCTCGGCTCATGTGAGTTACTATCGTATGACCCTGGTTGCGATCATCAAGGTGAGTAAACAATAATAAATGAAAGATCTCGTGGCTTTTCTGTGCACGTGCGTTACCATAAAAAAGACTTCACCACTATTTCCCGGGGACATATATGTGTGAAAGCTTCTGAATACGGGTGATTAGCATTTGATGAGGGCCGACGCTATAGAACAGCTAATATTTCTACCCTTTTGGAGAGAATTTCTACATTCAAGAGAGTCAAATAACATTTTTAATAACTTTTTTAGAATATTTTTCGTTATTATCCCGCTTTACCATTTTTTTTCTCTCGTGTAACCTTGGCTGTGACCACTGAGGTGAGTAAACAATAATAAATAAAAGACCGCGTGACGTTTTTGTATATCTACATTATCATAAAAAAGCTCTCTCTACTATTTTCCCGGGGAAGGCCTTGGTGGAAGCTTTCGGACACGAATCATCATCATCCGATGAGAGTCGACACGATACCCTCGATAGTTGCAACCCCCTTAGAGTCTTTCATGCCCCGAAGAAGATCGAGACCATTTTAAATGATTTTATCCACGAATCGTCATCTTTATATCATTAACCATAATTGAATTATTATAAATTGGTCATGAATTACTTCTCACACGCGTTCTCAGCGAATTTTCATTAGCAGTCGGAGATATAATGTCAGCTGCCACCCCAAGCTCATCCAACCACTATCCCCCTCTCGCCAGTTGTACGACCGGGTCATGGGGTTGGCCGCGCACCCGCTCCTAACAGTTGAGGACACAGGTGTGTGAACCTGCGATCTAGGTCGAGCGAGAGTATTGGCCCTATGTGCTTGCCTTGACACCGTTCCCCAGCTATCTCTTCCTCGTTTTATTTTTTTCAATTTCATTTTGCCCCATTTTCATCATCTACTGGGACATTAAAATCCTTCGGACTGGTATGAATTTTTTTTTATTTCAGCCCAATTGGGAATGCAATATTTATTATTCCTCAGCATGAATTGTCTAAAAATACAGAACTTGGTATTCTAAACTTAATTTCATCACTAAACTTTCCCGACGCCCTGAATCCAGGTGAAGTCATCCATATATAACTGCAAAAACTCGTCTAGTCGAGATCAGTGTTTGCTGACTCTTGTAAAAACCTTCACAAATAATGTACAATCCCCCTTTCTCCCTTCCCCTCCCCCGTCCACCTCGCCCATTCGCCTCGACGAAATAAAACGAAACATCACCGAAAACTCGGAGAGTGGCAAGAATTTTTTTTTTATCTCCCCCTTTGTTCTCACTTCTGCTCCTTTCTTCGTACCATCACAATCCCCTCCGACTCCTCATCAAAGCAGAGTATTCACTTGTCTCACCAACAACATTTTTATTTCATCTTTTGATATCATCGAGTATGAACAGACGCATACGTCATCTGATTGTTTAGTCACACATGAGTACACCTCGATACGACGATGCACCTGAAAAAACGACATAAGTCTCAGTCTGGCCTTGAACAGTCGATGCCAGAGCATTCGCACTTTGTGAAAAAAGTTTGCCCCATTAACTTCAGAAATTAATTGTGTGTGTTTTCATCAATTTTGAAGGGAGAGGTGGACAATAAGGGAAGTATATTGAAGCCTCATTACATGTAACCGAGAACATTTTGAATAGAACATAACTATTCTCGTACAACGAGAATGAGGAATTCCTAGTCATTGGGGGAGCCAACATCTTCTGTCCGTAAATGAAACAATCGAGCCAGAGTTTCGGGTGCACCTTTGAATATTCATGAGGTAACCGCTTCTGTACAACGCGTTACCCTCGCATCACCAATCCATGATATTCTGGGTATGAGATATTCGTGCACCCGGTGAATGGGTACTACGGATGTCGGGAGTAATTAACTGTTGAGGGAACTGTCAGGAAAATGATATTCAGTTAATGAACATTCTAATTTAGAAGTGAATGAAATTTTCGGTCAGCCCGAGTAGGATTCCCCGGATGTGACCATGGCTGACTGAGCGTTGGCCCAAGACTGTCAGCAGTCTGTCGGCCGCCCATGCCCGTTCCTGATCTACTAGCAGCGAGGATGAGAAACGCAATAATTCTATTCGATGCCATTTGATGACTCCATGTGCTATGACAATTTCATTTATAATTTCAGGTGGACAAAAAGTAAAAAACAATTCACACATTTGTATCATTAATTACATAAATTCCCATTCGAAAATATCTCAAGTAAATGTCGTATCAATTAAATAACATCGATCAAACCTTTTTTTTTGTTTCGTTGTGTCTATATTTATATCTTCTTTCCTCTTCGTTCCTTATGTCAGTTCCCCTAAGGAATGGGTGACAAGCGAATGTGTCCTCCCAACGATTAATTAATAAAGTATTTCAAGCTAATTATTTCACAGTTTCATCATTTAAAACATCCCATTTCCGATATGTTCCATTAAATCGCGAAATATCATATCGAAATATATCTCCGAATAAATTCGTATCAATCAGCCTACGAAAATCTATGACACATTGTGCTAATCCCCCACCCTCGCTTCCTCAGCCAGCCAACCCCCACCCCCCATATCATATATGTTAACCCAAAGCCGAATTCTCAGTCGTTATGTGTACGTTTGAAGGCCGAGTTCCAGTTTCCGATTGTGCCTGGTGTGGAGTGGAAAGGGGTTGCATGCTACGAGCAGGCGAGGCAGAGCGTATCCAGCCGGGGCCAATGACCCCGAGTGTGCCAGCGCACTCGATATCCCGACTACCCTCTCTTCCACGCCCTCGGTACCACCATATACCCCCGCAGGTCCCTAACCACCCCTCTCGATAAACTCAAGGTAGTAGCCCGACCTATTTTCCATTCCCGGTTTCTCTCGGGGTTCGTACACCACTGGAGGTAATGGGGACAATTCTCGTTTATTGTTATTCTTGCATTTTATTTTCCGTAAAATAACAAAGGGGAAATTGATCAGATTCAGATGATTCATCTTTTTATAGAGGAAATATTTAGATAAATGGAGATGGAGAGAGAATATGTGTTAATGTGAAAAACGGAATTTGTCTTTTAGGAATAAAGAAAATGGCGTTTAACGTTGAAAAGTAAATAAATTGAGGAGGATACAATGTATCCAGGGAGGGCAATAGGGGCCGATAGTCACGTCTATTGTTACTCTCTTATTTCATTTTTTGTAAGATCACAAAGGAATTGATGAGCTTAAGATGTACCGTATTTAACTATAAAAATATCTGGATGAATGCAAATTTGTGCAGAAGAAGTCTTTTAATATTCAACAAAAAATTCACAAGTTCCTTTATGAACAGATTTCTCACAAAATTATGGTTATGAAGAGGAGCTCAAACTTCTTTTAGTGGAGATAATAGGGACGATACTCCTCGTTTATTGTTATCCTTAAATTTTATTTTTCCTCGAATAAAAAAAGAGCTAATGATGCAGTTGACAATATCCACATTTCAATTTTAGAAAGGGGAACTTGAATTTAATATAAATACTTTTGGAAATATATTTTCCACAAGAATTTGTTTACGAGGAGCGATATAAACCTCGTCCAGGGAAAATGAAAAGGCGGAAGTAACGAGAAAACACGACGGAAACTCTGTCGAGTGCTGGAGTGAGAGGGGGAATGAGTAAAGCTGATTTGCCGCACTCTCGTGGCTCCGAGAGATTCCAGAGATTCCCAGGGAACTATGGGCAAGGTTGTAGATGCAAACAGAAACTCGTCTCGGATACAAGTAGATTCTGGGGAGGATGAGATGGGGTATCCTGGACAGGGAGGTGCTTGTGAGAATGCCGATGTACCACGTGTGGCTAATGTGTTGGGGAAAGTCAACAATCGGGACAACAGCAATAACCCATCAGAAAGGGTGACTGTGTTGAGCATACTGAGTAGTTACTGAGGTCTTTACGAGGTTGTACTGAATGACCCTTGTGAAGAGAATGGTCGTTCATTGGGATTAGATACAACTTCAATGTTCACAGTTTACTTTTATAATGGGATTTTAAAAATTGATGCGCTTTCATTTTTCTCCCCTCCCATATTTTAATAGCAAATTATACAATTTGGATAAATCAAGATTTGTGCTGTCTCTCTCATTAATATTGTCTCGGTGAATCTCAAGACGTGATGAATTTACAAGATGAAAGCAAATAAATTGACTCTTGTTTTTTTCTCTCCTTTCCCGCACACCATAAAATACTCATTTTCGAGATAAATTGGACCCCTGAATGTCAACTGGAGTTATGGTAAATTTTCTAAATTCGTACCAATTTTTACCCGTTATTGTCCTCATGAAAACAAAAACTTCTCTGCACTTTTCAATTTCCGAAAACGCAATACCTCGTATTTTGAGAATAAATTATATATTTAGCTAAATCCAACTTAATTTAAAAAATATTGGAAATCTCTTCAACATAACAATGAACTCATTGGAATTATCTTGGGCAATCTCGAGATATAAAACATTCAAGAACTGAATAAAAAAAATATTGATCCTGCTGTGCTTTCGTTTTCTTTCATTCTCCCTCACCGAGAATTTTCGTTATAAAAGTAAATTAATGCGTTAATGTCAGCAGGGTCTGCGCTGAATTTTCTGACAAACACCTTGTTGACTTGACGGATGAATTCCACTTAGTGTCAAGGACACATTTTTCTTACTCGAGCCGAGCCAAAGCGGTCAAAGTACTCACTTACTTGGCACTGGGGGATTGGTGCAGGCCTTCGGTTGGGCCGAAGGCAGTGGATATATGGCGACAGCTGAGGGGAGACTTGGTAAGATTTTATTTAACCTCCTTCCAGACCGACGTGTGCAGTTAAATTAATGATCATCTGTTTCGACTTTGGAGGGGGGGAATCTCCAAATTGGAGGGGTTAAAGGATTTGGGGGGGATTACCCAGATTGATCTCGGGGTTTCGCACGACGATGTTTAACCTTTGTGATCTCTATGAACATTGTGAGAGACATTGAAATGATTACATTAAAATCGAATAATTATCCATCGAAATTTTTTTCATCCCCGGCGATGAAAATTGTGTGGTTTGCCCCGATCGGGCCCAAAATAATATTCTAATCACAAAAGACCCCGCAAGTGTTAGCCGAATTCGCAGAGAGAAAGTTTCAGTAAAAATGACAGAACTAAGAAAGTGCAGTTCCTCGAAATTCCTCAATTTCCCGAAATTCCAAATCACTCGCAAAGATTGAAAACTGGTGATTGCCATCGATTTCCGATCGTTGTATGCAAAAACTCCGGAGATTTAACTCTGAAAAAATCACGCAAAAACACCACCTCATCAATCACTCCGTTCGATATTACAGAATCTCAATTTCCGCATCAGTAAAATTGTTTTTCCAACGTCTAATGGACAAAAGAATAGCGCTGTTATTGACCGTTTCATCAATATCTCACGTTCCTAAAATTCATATTTGATAACAATCAATCGAGAAAATTTGTTCCGCAGTGAAATCGCTCGGATCGAGCCATTGATTAGCATTTGAATTGCACCCAATGTTTCGGCAAGGCCGTCAGCCAACGCTTGTGCATCATAATAGCGCCAGACAAGTGGCCAGGAGTGTTCAGATAATGTGTCATTAAGACTCCAACTGACACGACTGATGTACATGTATAATGCACACATAATATTATTCTCTGGATCTCGAAATACCCGCTATGATCGGGGGAAAAATTGTGATAATCGCGTCTGATGGTTATGCTGTTGATTGTGACTGGACGTTGCAGTTGTAAAAACATCGGGTATCGGAGCTTCATAATATTATTGGATACTTCCACCCAGAGTTTTGAGGTTTTTCTGTTATTCCAGTGGGAGGAGAAATGATACTGCAAGCTCCATAGAACAATAAAAGTGAAAAAACAGTCCAGGAGAATTTTTCGCTTAAATGCATTATAGATGTCCCGGAATCCAGAGAACAGTAAACTTTTGTTTCAAAAAAGTTGGAAGCGGTATTAAATCATTGAGACATAATTGCGATATTTCGATGCGATATTTTAAATATTTAATACGTGTTACTAGACGTAAGACAATTGTTTAAGAAAAAAATTTAAAATCAATCGAGAATCAAAGGTCGTCAAGCAAAATCGACAATCATAACTTGACAAAAAATAGAAAAAAATTTACGTGCAGATTGTGAAGCTTATGAGAGCTCAAAACCCGAGGACTTTTTTAACCTTAAAATTCTCCGCAAACAAAACTTTTTAATTTGCCCCTGTGCTTTTGTACTGCACGAGGTCAAGGCGCCCATTCTATCCATTCAATGTGTATAAACCATCTTGCCAAGTCTCTCTGAAGTATCCCCAGTTCTCCATATACCCAGTTCTCCATATACCTGCATGTTCAGTGAAACCAAATTCCGGGAGCTTCCGGAGTAGTCACGTAGCAGCGAATGGATTTCTAGTGAACAGATGTCCTGGTGGAACTCAAGAGTAGTCAAAAATGTTCGAAAGAGGGAGAAAAAAATTGGAGAACCTCACGGAGAGGGCCACATTGGATACAAATTACGTACGAAAATTTTGCGGAGTAAAACGTAATTCACTTACGAAAAATCCCTTTAGAGGGGGGGGGGGGATTTATAATGCATTTGGTCGAAAATCAAGACCCTTGTGGATTCAACTATTCCTCGATGTGGAGATAGAACTGGAAGAGAAGGAGAGCTGCGACCTGTTTGCAGCAGCGGCAGAATAATTCGATGAAACGGTGAAAAACGACGGGAAAAGTTGATCGATCTTCTCGAAGAATTGCAGAGACCCGGCAATTACTTCACGATTTTCGCCGGATACATTCGAGTTTAGGGCTCATCCCTGCAGCCCACTCCGAAAGAGGAAAAAGGACCAACGACTTAAAGGCCAAAAGTTTCCGCCTTCTGATATCCTCAAGGCGAGTAAACTTCAGAAAGTTGTAACTATGGAATCCTCGCAGCACTTCAGGAATGTATACATTGAGTAAACACTTTTCAAATTAAGGAGATCCACTCAACTTGGGATTTCGAATAAATTAAACGCCGAGAGTCTTATTTGAAGGGGAAAAAGACGTTGGGTTACTATTCGAGACTTCTTTGTCGAATTCCACTGTGAAAAATTATTCTGTCGAATTTCCTGACATTTTGTGTAACTTTCTGTTTCATTATTCCCTCAAATATCATTATTCCCGCAAAATCAAACTAGTCAAATTCCTCTGAATTTCCAGGGATTTCTGTCAAATTCCTCGGAATTCTAAGAACTCCAAGGGCTTCTCCTGCTGTTCCAAGAAAATAAATTATAAAATTATTATCTAACTGCCCTTAAAAGCTCATAATCGACTCAGCCAACTTTTTAAAGCCAGGTGAAGTCTTCTGGTTCCCCCAAGTTACCCTAAAAGCCACGAGAATCGTCACAAAGACTAAAAATTACAGTTCGATTACTACAACGAATGAGTTACGATCCGCCAGTCGTCAACACCCTTTTCCAAATCTTCTAAATCAATAAATAAAACAATTAAATACTCACGGACTAGTATATTCCCCAGTAACGTAGCGGGCAGACAGAAAACCAGTACCAATACATCAGCAACAGCGAGATTCACAATAAAGAAATTGGTAACAGTTCGCATACGTGGTGAACGATAAACAACAGCAATAACAAAACTGTTGCCAACAAGACCAACAACGAATACAATGAAATAAGCAGCACAGTAAACAGCGGTCATGGCAACACTGTGCCGATAGAATAAATCGGGCACATGTTCCACGGGTATCTGTCCAGGATCACTGGCATTGAACAGTACACCAGGATGCTCATCCACAGAACTACGGGGTCCATCTGTTACAAGATCGGTGAGTGAATTATTAACGTAATCACGAATGTTGTCTTTGGTCTTGATGAAGACATCGTTGGCAACACGCAGGGGTGGCCCCATTGTTGTCAGGCCACCGTAGCCATTTCTTCGTCGCGGCTCATTATCAAACTCCTCCGAGTCCGGGAGACGAAGCGACGCCATCTCCAAGAGTGGCGAGGGTGGTTGCAACATCGGATGATACTTCGAGGAAAACTCCACCAGCAGTGTGTCAACCATTTAGATTTTTTTTTTAATTTATTACTTGTCAATTGCACTCTGCGAAAATTTTACAATTCCATTTGGAATTATTCCCCACTGATTTTACTTCCCGCGGCCTTCACCGCGCACGCGCACACCTGGCAACTTCACCTGCGCCCCAGGAGTTGCACCTGACTTTCACGTGCTTGAACCTCGTGCTCGGGTAAATCAGTTACTCCGAAATTTCCACTCATTAAGTCGCACGGATGATTAATTAAATTTTTTTTTGTTGTGTCGTCATTTTGAGATGATAGGGGGAGGTAATTGGGGCAATTGGAGAGGGTAATTAAAGGGACTAATTAATTGCTGCCGTCTTATTGGATTTACTGGGTTTTTTCCTCGCCTCGGCGGTTTAAATTTCGCGCTGCAGGCGTGTGCAGAGCTAATGAGTCCGCTTTAGTTGACGACCGCAGACTGGAGTGGTGAGATGCGCCTGTAGCAGCGGCGAGCTGTCTCGAAGCTCCACTGGATTTGCGCAAGCGTCGGTGGATTGTATTGAAACGCGCCGGTTTTTTTTCAGAGGCCACATGAGGGAAAAACTTGAGTCGGGGGATTCAATGATGAATTCAGGAAGGGAGGGGGTTCTTTAAAAAAATCTGGGAAGAAAAGGTACCGTATTGAGATCCCTAAGAGATCAGATTCTGTAACGGGGGAAATAAAATCGACTTTATCATCATAATTGAGCGGCGAAGGACCAGTCCTACGCGAGCCTCTACAAAAGTCGAGTCCTTCTAATTTTTTACAATTTAATATAATTGTTCTAACCCTGATTGGGATTTTTTATTTAAACTCGCCTACCCAGACATCACAACATCTCTTTATAATTCGTAATCGAACGTACCAAAAATTTGCAAATCAACAATTCATTCGCTTCAATTTATTTTTCATTCCTGAAGAAAGATCACCCACTGCCAGTTACGACTGAGTAATCGAATTGTATTAAATCTGTATTGTTTACTACTCGAGAAACTTTTAAAATCCCATAAAAATCCTTTCATCCCTGACCACGTGTAACCTTGTACGTACGCTCACTACTTATTTGTACTCCCGATTGGTTATTCTACTCTCATGAAAATAAAGTCAGGAAGATGTCCAAATAAAACTTTTCTCATTTGAAAAATTGTCTCCGCCTCATCTAATATCGCTCATAAATATAGATGGCGTTACCGCCAAATGGGCTATTTAAAAATCTGTTGACTATTCCCCCCCCCGGTTTCTAGAATAGAGAGATCTCAAGGAAATTGCGATAAATATTAAGGTACGGAATTTTATCACATTGTCAAGGAGGAAATTAATGCTGGAGAAATCACCAGATAGTGACCGTGAGCTTAAAAATATGTCAGCTGAAGTATTTTCAAATTTTTTCATTTTTGAGAGTCAAATGAACCTGACGATTTCATACTTTTTAATTTTATTCAGTCAAGCAGTTCCTCTCTCCATCCAAATTTAATTTAATAATTCGTTATCGCCTGTACAGGACCTCCAGAAGGTCTTCATTTCAACCCTCTGTTGCCCTCAATGACCCTTACAAAATGACCTGAACGTTTTACCCTCACATTCTAATCCCTTAAGCCCAAACGAGCACAAACATAAAGATCTTATCGGGGTCATACGAAGATTATCATTACCAATTAGATTATGACATTATTTAATTACTATAATCACACTTGTAAATAAAAAATTGCGATGGAATTATCAATCCCAGAATGAACCCGTCATAAATGGACTGCATTAAACGACCTCACGGTCAAGTGAAATATTCATCAATTCATCGGCAATTCTTCATGCACTGGTAGGGGTATTTTTTCACGATAAAAATACCTGCGAGGGTATGGGGTCGGTACTTTATATAGATCTCTGAGTGGGGCTGTGAAATAATCGATCTGTCGCTGCAGAAATATAAACGCATATTGTTTTAAAGGGGAGCAAAGGGTTCACGTCTCGAGGGGTAGCTGAAAGGGTACATACAAATATTTTTGGAAAGACTGTGACCTGTGATCCATTTGAGATTAGAGGGCAATTACAATTTTAGATTTTCCGACCTGTGTGAGAAATGAGTACTGTCTAAATTGTATGTTTACCTGATGACATTTTCTCAATTTCTGTTAATTTTAATTCAAATAATCGAACGAAAATCGACACCTACCGTTAATTTGTGGAGGAATATTCTGTAAAATGTGATTCAATCTCGTGAATAATGTGATTTAAAAAAATACACAAAAATGATTAATTCAAAATTCTGCAATTTATGTGGAATTTGAGTTAATAAACTTTTCATAAGCTCGCATGTGCGAATTTGGAATGGGAAATAATCCAGTATTGCGGGCAAATCAATACGAAACTCCACTAAATTCACCAGAACGTATACGCGGGAAAATGTGTCACCGTTCGACGAAAGACGTTGGTGTAGTGCGAAAAAGTTGTACACGGATAATAAATCTCAAACGACGGCAGCGACTTTTTACAACCACCCCGAGGAAGCATACAGGAAACTCTTGGAGGTTTTTTTCTCCTCTTCGCCCTCCTGCGATTTTTTTTTCACCCCCTATTGTTCCGCTGTCCGGTGAAACTTGCGACTCAACGTCGGAGATTGAATTTTCCTACCTCCGGACACGTACTGGAATCGTTTATGGTTTTCCCACTCCGTTCTCCATCGAGTTATTCTCGGCGTTAACGATCACTCGGTTTGCACCAGTTGATCGTTTTCTCCGTGACCTTCCGGGAAGGGATTCAACGGTCCACGGGGAGATATCCAGGCGCTAGCCTTGGAACAAAAATTCTGGAGATTCTACCATTTACAACAGTTTCAAATTCTAATTGTAGTTTAATTCACCAGTTGGGGAAGAAATCAGGTCTTTTTCTTCGGGGGAGAGAAAAAGTTGAGACAAGGGATTCGGGACAAGGTTTCACACTC
The DNA here is from genome assembly GCF_034640455.1 of Diachasmimorpha longicaudata. Taxonomy (NCBI): domain Eukaryota; kingdom Metazoa; phylum Arthropoda; class Insecta; order Hymenoptera; family Braconidae; genus Diachasmimorpha; species Diachasmimorpha longicaudata. Next base: position 11,415,408 of record NC_087225.1, read on the forward strand.
TTTACGATTAAAACTTTTCAAGAAAATTCTCTTTACAGAAGCCTATATTATTATCTATTTTTCATCAAAATTATCATATACTTTGTCAAAGAGCCCTATTAACAATCGTTACGTTCATCAGATACTTGAATCGTCTCACTAATATCTGTGGCTTTCATGTTTTTTTCATTTTCACAGCAGTTTTTTTTTGCAAAAAGAATCCTAATGGTTTAGTTGAGAAATTTCCAACGTACATACAGACAGATGAACGAGTGAAGAGATGTAGAATATTAATTATTATCAAAAAACTTCGAAGAACTCAGTAAAAAGCCTCGGAGTCATTCCAGTGATGTCAGTACACAAGAAAAATATTAATAATTAGTGGATAATAGACTAAGATTTCAGGGTCACTGTCGACACAAATGACGATGGAGAGGCCCCACGTGAACAATTTCTTGCACGGAAAGTGATGTAGTTGTATCGGGGGATGATTGATGAACCTCGACGGTTTATCATCTGTTGGGGAGACAAAAAATTGAATTTTGACGTGATCAAGTGGTCGACGCAGTTGCAATCGTTAAGTAATTATAAAAAATCTCGCGAACAATGTGTTATCGATCAATTACGATTTCTAAATGATTTAAACTAAACATTGATTTGTATCCCGATTTCTATGATTATTGGCGTACGATATTTTCCATTAAATATTTTTATTTCCAAAAAACAAGTAAATACACCGCGAATTTATTCACCAAGATCATCTACAAACTAATAGGAAGTTCCATAGAAATGCAAGAGCATTTTCAATCGAATTTTCTACCCAGGTTTTTCTCGGAAATTCCTTCGTGCGTGCCATAAACTTGGGGATAAAGTCCAACCCCTTCGTAATACCGAAGTTATCAGCAACTTCAGATTGTGTTTAGGGTTTTCCGAAGGTATGTCGACATGAGTCAAACTCACGTCGACCTTGAGTTAACCAACGCTGACTATCGAGTACCCTCCGGCGTCAATTGCCTGTACCACCTCGATATTGCTCCCAGCTTCCCTCCTAATGACGATGCGTGATATTGACCACCGAGTTAATGAACATCCGATAAATGTTAGCCCCTACCTATATTCGGGGTAAATACAGTGCTCCATTACTGGAGCAGTTCACCCGTCTGACTATTAATATAAATTTTCAGCTTTTAAATTAATTCATTAGATTAATATTTTCATAATTATCTTATAGAAAATGATAACTTTTATCGATTTCTATCTGCAAAATATTACTCTGGAAAATTATCAACGAAGACATATCATCCTGTACTCTCCAACACCTAATTAATGTACTGCCTCAATCTGTTTAATCAATTGGATTTGTATGTTCTTGATTATGTTGCATACAACAATATTGACTAGCTTTATGCCAATTCCCAGTGTCATTTTTATAACTTTCAAAGAACAACACTTTTATCGATTTACTCAACCAATATTTTTCAACAGAAATAATTAAAATAATTATTATAATCATTTGTACTGTTATTAGCTGTTTAGATAAATGAGATTAAATGAAATAATTCAACTTTCATCGCTGTGAATAGTGAATTCATGATCCTCCGTTCAACATGGTATCTTCTGGGCTAGATTTACCAGTGAATTTGAATGATGTTCCACAAATGAGGCCGTCGTACTTGATATTCATGGTTCCAAGTTTCGTCAAAAAAAAGTTGGACATGAACTGGTACGGCGGCCTTGCACAGAAACTTTTGTATCCTCTCCCTCTCATGTCCCTCAATTCCCTGGCATACACCACTGTTCGACGGACAATTTACGACCTCGGCCCTATTCTCGCGAATTTCAAGACCACTGGGCAACGATCAAGACGATCCCCATTCCATCCCCAGCGTCAATTAGAGAGAAACCCTCTTCTCCCTTTCCCTTCTGCTCACTTGCAATGTCTGAAAGAGTGGCTGCGAGGGAGGGAAAAGAATCAAGTGTTTTAATTTACGAAAAAGTTTTAATATTCAGATGATGCACTTGCTCTGGAGATAAATGAAGACCGGAAAGGAGGAAAATTAATTAACAATTTTTTTAATGGGTTACGCCAATTTCTGTGTCCCTCGATGTTGCGTCGTGTCAGGGACACTATCACCCAGCAATTAGGAGAATTGATTTGAAACCTTGATTTAAATTATACACTTAATAAAGTGTAAATTACTTGGAATTGCCTGTCACATCATAAGACATATTTTTGTCACTCACATTTACAATTTTTTTGTTATTGTATATTAATTGATTTGATCCCTTGTTCTTGTGCTCCTCACAACATTTTAAGGACAATATAACGCGGAGATTAGGAAAATTAAGTTTGAGATCCTGATTTAAATTCTTCACTTTATTGTACACACCATAAATTACTTCGAGTTGTCTCTCACAACTTAAGATACATTTTTACAATTTACATTTAGAGTATTTTTTACAGTTTGTTGATTGAGTTCATTGTTCGGTTGTTCTTGCAACTGTCACAAGAGTTGAGTGCCCCATCAATGGAATATCGGACTGGAAAAACAATTTTTTGTCGTGTTTTTACCAACTGCAGGAATGCTGATGGAAGTTTTATTCTTTTCAATTCGGATATTGCATTCGTGGAGGAATAATTGACGTTTTCATGACACTTTGGCTCCTTTTCTTGGTTTTTTGTTTACTCGATTTCATTGTTCTCACCAGAATAGGGAGTGACTGGATCCGGCGGCTCCTAGAAATCATGAAAAATGAGTGAATGGAGTGACAATAATGAGAATGTCGAAGATTGACGATGCAATTCTTATTCAGTGTTGAAAATAACAGATGTAGGAGAAGAAAAAGATCTCTCAATGTTAAAACAAGTGGGAAATTCCTTGCGTATCGTACATCTTATTATCATTGTTACCCCCAAGTTACCGATCTGTTTCCAAGTGGCTGTTCTACATTGAATTATACTGAACAATTACAAATCCAAAAAATTAAAAATATTCATGGGCTCAGAGATTCATATCTATCAAGAGTCTCAGGCAGTTCAGAAAGCTCTTAAGGGTTAAATAAATAACTCATTTACCCCGAAGCCTCGTGACTCCCTGCTTATCAATCCCCACCACCCCATGTGGCTCCCTAATCATAGTCCTCGATACGTGAATCGGCTCAGGGTGGGCATGCTGCCGTTTTTCCGTATTAGTCCGATACCTCATCTCCCTCCTCAGACTGGTATCCCTCCCGTAGATAGACTCGCCATTCGAGAATGAGTGAAACCTTTGTCGGCCACCAGGGACAACCGTCTGTCGCTCACTCCCAGCCGCAGTCTCAGGACCCCTTGAGATCTGATCGTTGCTGCGATGTAGTGACTTCAGGGAGTCCTCGTACCCGCTGGAATGCAAATTCCGTGCTCAATGTCAACCAAATTCCCCAGTACACCACAGTGTCATAAAAAATTGTCGCCAATTTTCGCTGAATATCTCTTCAACGCGTGATTCCACCGGAAAATGTGATAAAACATTTCTTGTACCTTTAAAAATTTTCTGCAAAAAACGTTTTCATACATTTTATTTTCGTAAAATCACTCGCTTTTAGGGATAATCACCAAAATAATTGATGGAAAAATCTGTGAAATCAATTTGTCATCCAAACAACTATTTTAATTTCTTGAAAAACCTACAGTCTTAAAGTACCATTAATGAAAACGTGCGGTCAGTGGACGTGATTAATGGATACTTCCACCCCCGTACGATAGCAATTTAAGGGAAACTATCCAAGCAATGTGCCCCTGAACCTGACAATACCCGTTAAACTACGAAGAAGAGAGTAAAAATACAGCGAAGGCGATAGAGTCAAGTGATACAAGGGTGATTTTCAAGTGGAGAAGATTGACAACGAAGAGTAACGATACGAACTTGCTGCTATCGCCGCTCGAAGGACTCGAGGAGTGGCCGCAGTGGCAGGCACGCGCAACAATTCCGGAATCCTGTCCGCTCGAGTGGAGGGACGTAGCGGAAGCCTCGAGGCATCCAGTGCTCGTCGCCCTCTTTGGCATCCGCTTGGACGTTCCGCAGCTGCGCGCCCGACTGTGAATTTAATCGGAAGGAGAATTCAACCTCACACCCCCAATCTCCGAGATGTCTAATCGGTAAACTTGATCATTTTGTCGAGTTTAGTCAGGGAAACGAATGATTATTTAGAGGAGGGCCATTTCTACTTGCTCCGCTCAGACTACGCGGAGAACTGAATTGGCTGATGCGTCGGTTATGGATGGGAGATTTAAAGACTTTATTTACAAGACTCTGAAGAGGAGTGATGAGGTTGAGGGTGCATTCGCATCAGTAGAAATTTTAAATAAAATTAATTTTTCATGTTAATATTGTAGCTCTCATTGTCACGATATCTCAAAATGTACGTTAGCAACAGCAGTGAGAAGCGATCAGACAGATAAGGTAATGATATGAGTAGACTCCCCGTTTATGGCTATCGATTGATTGCAAGTATTTACAGCCAATGAAAGTGATCACTTCCGATTCTCACACAATCTTGATCTAAAAATCGATTGATTCATCGTCTCGTTCAAACATAATCAAACATTCAAAAAATCAGAAATGGTTTTTCTCTATTTCGAAGAAGATGACTATTTTTCAAATCCACTAACACCCAACTGGTGATTTTATCACATTACCTATGGTGATGACGTATACAGCCGGGCTCATGTTCACACAGACTCATCCTTCCGTCGTTTGCAAAGGGCTCTGGATCGTACCGTAGACCATCGACGAAAGTTGGAAACAGGGGGCCTTTCCGCAGTGTTGCGGTTGGCTCTGCCAGAGCGAAACCAACTGGTCCACCAGATGAAAACATCGTTGGGGCACCTAGGGCTGTATCACGGCAACGGCTGTACGGAAATTTAATGTCGTATTTACGGAGATAAAAATTCACATTGCAGTAGACATTAATATCATTTTTCATCTGATAATTACAAGTGTAAATCAGTGTTATTCATCAGAGACATCTGCTCTGCAATCGTAATTAATTCTTCCATCATGAAAAATTAGGCAGAAAACAACTGCCATTAACAATCATAACTTTTTATTAAAAAAAAATGTTTCACTGCAAAATTAAATATTTTGAAAGAGCTGAAAAAGTAGTTAGGACTCTTCAGGTACAAAATGCAGGGCGATTTTTGATAGCTAAAATGACGGAGATTCAGCTGAAAAGTCATGAAATTCGTCATCAAGTACTCTACATTGAACGGGAAGATAATCTCAACAACTTGGCGTAACTTCCCCGAATGTTAGGCCCATAAAAAAATAAATAAAAACCATTGCAGCCCACATTTAAGCAGCATTTTTGCAGCTTAAGATAATCATCAGACTTTCTACAGTCAGGAAATGATCAGCATGTGTAACATGGCGTGGCAGGTCTCGCCGTTTCACCCCAGGAATAAAGGAAAAGAACAAATAGAAACCCCATAAACATATGTAAGCCAAAATAGTAAGACATTACTCGTGATGAGCGAGAAAAGAAGAAACGGATGAAAACTGGTGTCAACGTATCGCGCCATGCATCACTAATTTTAATTAAAATATACAAAAATAATGTCATTTTATTATTAAGTGGAACAGCTCTATTCAAGTTAGTGAGAAAAATTATCAACAATTATCGAGTTCTTTGTTTTATGCTGGTGATGCCAACGGTGTTAAATATTTGCATGATGCCATGTAGATTAGATTAGGGGATGAGAATGCGTGGGAGACCACTGGTGTTACTGGTGTTAAATCCCCTACAAAAAAATTATGAAAATCAGGTTACTGTTGAAGCATAAAAATCGATTATTAAACGTAGACTCGTAGGAGCTTTCTAGTCATATCAGGGAGAACAATTTCTGGATAATTAATTTGATCCTGATGAGTTCGAATGTGCAGAAAGAAAGAAATTAATTTCTCTCGTCAAATGACTCCCAATTTTCAGGAGAGTAGCACTGAATGCGATTTAGGGGTTGAAAAATCTTGAAATGTTAGATTTATCGAGAAAATTCCAATAGAAATTACAGAATGTTCTGCAGAAATTACGTATCAATTCCATAAAATTAAATACAACCCCATTTAACTCGGAAATTTTTATTGAATACTTATCTCCACACAATGTTGACTGCCAACATTAAGGCAAGATTGCATTCGATGAAGTGCACATCGTCATAGAAATTGTCGGTCATTCCAAAGCGAATTGCTAATTTGATAGCAAAAAAATTTGTGACTATGTAGTGTCAAAAGCAATTTCCCACTTGTTATTATAGCTATACATTTCAACTAGCGGTTGCATCCCCGGAGATTTATACGCAGAAAATAAGATGTAGATAGGGGGTAGAGCAGGAGAAGTTATTGAAATGGAAACCATCGAAACTGATACGGACTCCCCCATGGTCCTGACGACGATAACATTTGAAACATATACATATAGCTTGGAGTGCTACGACCTACCGCTTATTTCGTCGTACACAGGCGACGCACAGGGCAGTCACTAGGGCCCCAACGAAAACCACACATCCCAACACGACGACTCCAACCTCAAGGGTAGACAGCAGATATCGACTTCCTTGTCTCGAGGTATTTCTTGAAATATCGAGGACACGGTATCTCTCCAACTCCTCTCTTATTTCCGCTTTCTTTTTGCGGAATACACTGGGAGCAGTCAAGTGAGTGCATGTGAAATTAAGTTTATGGACATGGAAATGGAGAGATGATTTTTCATGTTGTGGAGATATTGTCGATGAAGAAATATTTACCTGTGAAGAGTGTCCATGTCGATCATGGAATTGAGGTGAGGATCGACTGCGTACAGGTACAAGTCAGTGCTGAAAATCGAACGTCGAATGATTACTTTGGGATTATTTCGTCATGACGTCGTCTGCACTGTGGATAGTGTGATGAGATGAATAAGTTACAACTACAAATATAAAATCAATTGAAAACAGGAACAAATTTAAATCGAAATGTTTGTATTGAAACAGATTATAAATGTCAAAATGAAAAGGCAGGATTTGACAAGCGAATGGAGGGACAAATTATGGTACAGCTCGGTTCTAATACATCAGTCAGACAACGAACCCTTAATCCTCCTTAATCGTTTACTTACGAGGTTGTATCGATGAGATTTTTTTCAATATGTGGCTCCAACTTTCTCACCCTCACGTCCAATCCCGTGACGTTTTGTAGTGCACTAGAAACAGATATAAAAAAGGCCATTGGCGAAGGGATTCTCAAGAAACGTTTAATCATTCTCGACTCAACTGCAGAGAAGATAAACGAGGGAGAATTTCACGGAGTGTGCACTCACCCTGTGATCTCCTCTACTTGATTCTCAATTTCCGTCGGCTTCGTACCCATTACCAGGACCACCTGCTTATTGTCATCGACAACGTACACCTTTAATAATTAAAGGAGCATTAGTATCGTTTGGGGCATTTAACGTCTACTCTCTTTGATGAATGAAACTCACAAAAACGTTTGCTATACTGCTCCTTCCATTATCGGACCCACGTCTATCTGTGGCCTTGACATCAAACCCGAAAACCCTACCAGCATCCCTCGAAAAACTAGCTACAGATCGCACTTGACCACTAAGTGGGTCAATGGCGAAACGTGGTGAATTCTCTTGTCCAAGGATTTGGTATCTTATTTCCCCATTTATTCCCTCATCAGGGTCATCTGCCTGTGTAGTGAATAATTCTTTCTGTAGTTTTCCCTCTATCGAAGTATATTTGTCATGAATTTTTGGTACAACGTCTGATGGATTGCATCATTACATGCGAATGATTCTGCAAGAATCTTTAAAACTAATGGGTTTTTGACAAATATATTCATTTTTCTAAGGCTTCTCCAATCAGCTCAGACTCTAATTATTCTAGAACAAGTGGTACTGAGAAGTAGGAAACTTATTTTTGTTCTTAATGTTCGGTTCTCCATAGTTAACTCGCTTTGTACTTCAAATCGAGACATCGAGACCTGTATTCTAGACAATAGATGTCTTCTGGGGAGATCTTGTGTAAAGCTCACGACCAAGAACGTCTTATGATTTATATTGAGGAAATTATAAAAAAACGCTGCTAGACCAAAAAATGTATGATTTCAAGCTTTTTGAGTGATCAGGTTTTACAATGTTTCTATTCAACTCACCTCAACCTTGATAATCTCATAGCCATACTGAACATTCGCTGGAATGGCCGCCAACAATGGTCTCCCCTTGTTCTTGAACCTAGGTGCATTATCATTAGCATCCTTAATCCTGACAACAATTTTCGCCTCGTTGATCGCTAACCCTCCAAGTCTCTCCCCGCCAACCGGATAAATCATCACCGGCAAGCCCCGTCCACTCTTCCCCCAGTCAACCTTAACCCTGAACTGATAAGTATCCCTGAACTCCCTATCAACATTTTTCTTGAGCACGAGGGTCCCATTATCGGGATGAATTCCAAATAAGTCATGAATGTCCGAGTCATTCGACACAATTCCGTATTTCATCCTCTCATTCCAGTACATTTCCGAAACATTGAGCTGAATGAGCTTCAATGGAACAACCGAATTCTCCTCGATCTCGACCTCGTAATAACGATGTTGAAAGACTGGTCTGTCATATTCCACTTTGTCGTCCTGCTCGTCAACATCTAGAACCTTGACGTAGAGCATTGCCGTTGATGTCAGACTAGGTGAACCCAGATCTCTAGCAGTGATCGTAACGTTGTGAAGATTCTGACGTTCGTAATTAAGTTCGGAAATGGTCATGATGGTGCCGTCTTTGCTGTCAATCTCGAAGAACTGCTTTTCACCAATTCGACGGTGCAGGTCAAACAGAATTAATCCATTCCCATTGCCAGCGAAGTCGGAATCGTTGGCGTAGACTTTACTAATAATCGTCCCAGCCGGAGTATCTTCAGGCACGGAAGCGTAGTACACTGGGATCATTTTCAAGGCGTTGTCCATGTTCATGTCTGTGTAACCGTGAAACTCTGGAGGATTGTCATTGCTGTCAAGGACATTGATTTCAACGTCAACGGTGGCACTCTGCTGGGGACTTCCGTTATCCCGAGCTGTTACTGTTAACTGATAAGTGTCTTTGATCTCACGATCCAAATCACCAGTTATCATCAAAACTCCACTGACTTCACCGATTTCGAAGATCAAACTTGGAGAGGAGTCCTTCGGTGGTGATAAAGCATAAGTAACTCTGGCATTGTCACCGGTATCATCATCGACAGCTATTATCTTTCCTATGATATGCCTAGTGTAAACTCCCTCAGGCACGTCAAACGCATACCACGATTTATTGAACACTGGGGCGTGATCGTTCATGTCGACGATCATCATTTTTACAGAGACAGTGTCATTCAGATTGCCACCATCCCTAGCTACAATACTCAGATGTATTTCATCCCCTGCCGGCAACAATCGGGCAATTGATAGTTCACCCGTCCTTGGGCTGATGATGAAATGCGGCTGGGAATCGAAATTGGATTGGAGGGGTGGGTAGATTGTCTCGTTGACGATGCCGTATGTTATCTCGGCATTGCCATTGGTGTCCTTGTCGCTGGCCACAAGGCGAATTATCACACTGCCTATCGTGACATTTTCAGGGATGAGGAGAAGTGGTGAGTTATGCGCACTTTTGTCCTTCGATTTTTCAGACGTTTCTTTGGATACAACGATACCCTGATCCGGGGATACTATCATCTGCGTGAATTGAGGGGCATTGTCATTCATGTCGGTTATTTTTAGGGTCAGCGAGGCAGTGGACTTCGGGTTTACTGAAGATTAAAAAATTAAAAGACTAATTAAATTCATTCTTCATACTCATTAATAAAATAACGGAGAATTTAATTGCATTCAAGTGAAAGCTTTGGGAGGGACTTTTAAAATTCTTCTAATTAAATTATAAATTTTTCAAGTTTTTTCAAATTGTAATCATCGGTGGCAAAATGCAGCTTCGGTTTTTGTTTGAAAGAAGAGCTGTGGTTATTACGAGAGACGATCACAGCATCGTAAGACTTGATTTCCCCGGAATAGTTGTATCGATTCGCCCTCATATCCGGAGATTTCACGCCCAGTGGATCATGAAGATATAAAACATTCTTCGAATACTACGTGCAGCAATTGAACCGATATCCCACTATTAGCGGCAACTGGTGATTTTTAACGGTCCTGCAATACCGCCAACTATTGCTCAACGATTATCACTGAAAGCTTTAGAATTAACTTGTTGAAAGTGATAATAATCAAACCAGTTTTCGTGAATTCTCGAGCTACCAGTGAATACTAGCGTTGAAAAATGAAATTGCCTGGTGAACGCGATTCAGTCCAGATCATTAACCACTGTCGTCGTGATTTCATTCGTATGATAATGAGCGATAAACTGAGGTTGTCCCCTTCCATAACTCACATTACAAAGAATATTTTCTGGTGAAGGTAAAGCCCAATCCGTTACGCCGCACTGGTCTGGACAGTCGCTTTTGCGCAATCGATTACCATTAGTTCAATGAACGCAACGAGATGAAAAAATTAGGGACAAGAAAGAAATAAGTGATAAACAAATGACATAACTATTGACTAGCGAGTGTTTCTTCGAGTGAAACTTCTGTCTCAAGAATTCTTTTAATTAAAAATGTTGAGATACTTTTACTTACTGTCATCGCTGGCGATAACACTTAAATTGTAGATGGACTTCTCCTCTCTGTCTAAAATACTGTTGCCCTTGCCACCGAAGAAGACTCTCCCAGTGCTGCGATCAATCGTGAACAGTTCACTCCCTTCACCGGTCAGTTGCAGACTCAGCTTCCGGTTCAGATGATCGTCAGCATCGTGTGTAGATATTCGATTGTTTAGAATGACCTCGGCCCCAGGAAGACTGTTCTCCTGGATGTGCCCGTGATAGGAGGACATGTCGAATAGTGGAGGATTGTCATTGACGTCGTCGATGACAACTGTCACCTAGAGTTATCAAAGAAAAATACATGTAACAACTTTTCTTAACAAAATCACGGACAACTCCAAAGCATGAAACTATTTTTGTAGTTTTAGAAATTTTTAATTAATTTATAGATGAGGGACGCTCGACTCAGAGTTTATTGCAATTCAGTATAACTATTTTTGAGCTTGATCGAAAAACAGGAGACATTAAAATAAAATACGGTCTAAATTTATGGAACGTCCCATTATTTTCGCCCCTTTGAAAAACAAATTCTGAGATTATCCTCTAGAGCCACTATTCAACAAGATAAATCCATCACGAACGATGTCACGATAACTTGGAATCGCCAGAGCGTCATAAAATTATGATCGAGATACTTCGCAAAAAGTGAAAGTATCAAATATAATCTTGATTATCAATCTCTACTACCCACTTGAAATATCCCAAGTCCTCTCGTTGTCTCCGCAATTACAGTGATGCTGTAATTCTGTCTGGTTTCACGGTCGAGACCCCTCACTGTGTAGAGGTCGCCGTCCTCGGTTATAGCAATATCGGGTACATCACGCTGATTGGCGATAAGAAAACGCACATTGGACGCTGTCTTCGTATTATTACGAGGAAGAACTTGTCCGATAAAGGCACCCGCTTGATTCTCATTCACATGGAACAATAGAGGTGCTCTTGTTGTTCCTCTGGAAGAATTTCAAACAATTGAAATTTAATCGTATAAATTGCTTCTCAAGTTCGAGGGCTGAAAAGCGAGCTTTTTTCGCCGCTGATCAACTCGTTGGAGTGAAACGAGCGGACCAACTTCAACCTCAGTCAAAGTTTGGGAATGGAAAGGGACCCAGTGTCATCAAATACGCTTTCCCAATATCGTCGAAACCTTCAAATCGATTCTCTGTACGAACTGCAACCTCAAGCACTCGCAAACTTCGCCAATCCATTAAGTTACCCATTTAATAGTATAAATCGAACTCCTTCCGCATATCTGTTATTACCCCATCGGTCAACTTTTTTTCGCTTTCGATATGTGGAGTTTCACTTTTCACCACGCATGCGTTAAATGTCGTTATTATAAGTGTCATTAGACTGAACCGGAGAAATTTTCTCGAGTTTACGGAGTCTTAATTATGTCTGGTATTTTTCATTGTTGTAAGAGATCTTTACGACTGTTATTGTCTTGTTCATGAGCATCGTGACGACTAGAATCTAAAGTTCAGGGGAGAAGCCCTGTATTTTTTTGAAATACCTTATTTTAAAATATTTGAGATCACAAAATTAGCTGGTAAATTTTCGATTACGACGCCCTGATGATACTCTTTGCTATAATGCTAATCAATGACTAGATGAATGATGAATCCAAGCAACTTACTTGGTGAATAGCTCCCTCTGATCATTGGGATCAACGACATGGACAGAGACATTTGTGACAAGCATGAGATCCTTATCATTCGTAACAACTCCCTCAAAATCGTAGGATCTTCTCGCGTAGCTATCGATACCGTCAATTACCGTTATCGTACCACTCTGCTCCTCCACAGCAAATGGGACTGTAACATATTCAATTTGAAGAATCAGTCCTTCCATCCACCCTAAGACTGTTCTCTTCGGGGATCTACTCACCGCCTTCACGATAGCTGTGAAGGAGATCATAAATGATATCACGTTTCTTCTCTGCTGCACTGTTGATACGAATCTGTCCAACACTAGTGCCAATTGGTACATTAGCACCCACCCAGAATTCATATGGGGCACCCACGAAGTCAGGTAGTGATTGCTCGTTAGCTATTGGTTACAGAAAATGTTCATCAACGCTATAGAACATCTAAAGATATTTTTGTTCTGTTCCTTTCAAAGTCGACAAATAGAGAGAATTTACTTTTATATAGTTATAATGATAATTTCAAGCGACTTCAATGCGATGTAAAATCTATTGTTAACTGCAATATATTTTATGAAAGATAGAAGAACAATCAAGATAGGATTCGAACAAGAATTCACCGGAGCTTAAGTTCATGATCAATCGTGTATCATCAACGTATCAATCTCATCCTTGGATTCGAGGTCAGTGGTTACTACCTGATAATTAGTATTAGAAAAAAACCTGAATTGACTCAACAGTAAAGTATTCTTCAACCTTACCATCGCCCTGAAGCACATCCACCGTAACAACAGCAAGTGAGAATCTCCTTTCACTCGGATTAGCCGGTTGATCCGTAGCCTCGACAAATATCGCATGTCTACCAACAATTATCGGCCTCTCTCCTACCGTGACAACACCAGTCCGCGAATCAACCGTGAAAGGTACATGGACAGCTGTACTATTATTTCCAGCTCTCTGTAATCCATATCTAACAACACCATTTCTCCCCAGATCGCTGTCAATGGCCTTAACTTGGCCGAGAACAGTGCCAACTTCAGCATCACTCTTGGTCACGAACTCGTAGACATTTGAAGGAACAAACGTTGGATTATTGTCATTGGCATCGAGTAGAGTGATTTCTACGGGTACTGAGGAGCTACCGTTGGAGAACGCAATGACACTCGGCTTTTTCTCCACTGCGATGACCTTCATCTGGAGAAAAGAAATGCGCTCCCGATCCAGTACTCGTTCATCCCTCACCGTCAACCAGCCGCTCTTCTCGTCAACTAAGAAGGCTCCAGAAGGATCCGACAACTCGTAAGTGAAGTCTCCATTGTCGCCTTGATCTTGATCGTGCGCCACCACCTGCAGGACACTGAAGCCGTTGGGAAGATTCTCCACTATACTGATGTTGTAGTGGTCAACCTCGAATTGTGGAAGATTGTCATTCAAGTCCAATATCTCCACCTCTACGCGGGCGGTTGAATACTTCAGAGGATTGTCCACTTGGGTTGCGTGCAGTTGGAGGTAGAACGTATTGTTGGAGAGGGCTCGCTCGGTGTCCAGGTCGATGGGCTGATTCAGGAAGAGGGAACCGTTTCTTGGATCAATCTGGAAAATACTGCGCTCGTTCCCGGAGGAGATTGAGTACTTCACTGGGGTGTTTATGGATGAGTCTTGGTCCGTAGCATGGATCGGGGGAGTGAAGTAGATCTCCTTGTGAATAGAAGATTTCTGGAATTTTTGGAATTTCATGTTCATTTTCATTCTACGATGAGCTAATTAGAGATAACCAGGTACAGGACCAATGGAGCGTTTGATGATCGAATTGTGTATGACCTTTAAGTCATCAAACTTTCTTATTTGAATAAGAGAAATTTAGACATAAAACTAATAAGCTTTAGATAACATATGTAATTAAAGGATTGTTGTGAACTCAGTGAAAAAATCGGATCGAATAAATCAACAGGTCGAGGAAATCAATGTGGTGGATATGAAGATTGACTCTGATGACATCAGCTAATAAATTCACTGAAACTGGAATGGATAATGATTTATATTGTGTTATATAATCAGTCAACTACTCCATCACAGCGACAATTTCATTGACTCCATAAAAACCTTTTCCAATCATTGATTAATCCCAAAGGGAGAAAACCTTTTACTACCGGCGCCTGCAAGTCGTTCCGGACGATCGTAAAGTTAAATAAGAGGGGGTGAAAAACGATGGAAACTCACCGGAAATGGAAAGGACTCGTAGATCCTGGCTCTGTATGTGCTCTGGGTGAATTTCGGCCCAAGGTCATCATTGTCGACAACATTGACTGTGACGGTTGTACTTGCACTTCTCGCTGGGGTGCCACGGTCCTGGGGTAAATTGATTGTTTCTGGATGTCAGTGTCAGGTTTGCAATAATCGTGGTCATGAAGGGAGTGAGTGAATGTGATTTGGGTCCAATGAATTCTCATAAGTCTTACCGTTGCCGTTATCACTAGGGAGAATTGCCGATCACCAGTGTCGTAGTCCAGGGGCTTTCGGAGAATAAGGGCCGTCCGGTGGCCGGATTCCAGAGAGAATTTCCCTACTTCGTTGCCCTTTACTATTGCGTAGTGAACGTCACTGTTTGGTGTATTAGGTTTGTCACCGTCGAAGGCGTGAATTCCACGGAATATCGTCATTCCTGCATTCATTGGAGATATGTAGTCATCATTACTTTTTCAATTTTCCTTTTCAAGATTAGAACAGGATCGCGTCAATTATAATTAGTGCCTTGCTCTATTTCTTATTTACCTATCGTTACTCATTTATTGCCAGACACTTGAAGGAAAATTCAAGAAGTTGTTTCAATTTTTAACGAACCATAGATATCCAGAAAGAAATAAAATTAAAAAAGAGTTTGTCATTCTGGTGGCATTAATTTTTAAAAAAATCCAATCGTCATAAATTAAATCTATTCATCTCAATCTGAATAATGGAGATGAATTGGAGCAGCGTAATTCACTCCGATTTCATCAACAGAACGAATTGAGCCCAGGGATTCATCCAAGCCCAAGAGTTATTGAGCCTCCTTAATGCTATCTTATCCTGCAGGATCACGTATAGCGTTTTCCGAAACAATGGAAAGAATGGAGATGGTATGCCGTACTTTGATGGCTCTTACCTGGTGGAGTGAATTCCTCAACTGTCACGTGATATGGTGAACCGATGAACTGGGGGGCGTGATCATTTATGTCTTCCACGTACACCGTCACCGATAGGTGCGATGATGTCTGAATAAAAAAAATCCTATGATTTATTCCTCTGTTCTCCCAATTTCCATACGCAGTAGACTAAATTGTCTGACTTCAGAGCAATTTAATCCCTTTTTTAATTTTCTGAATAGAAACGTTCCCATTGGAATTTGTGTTTTCAATTTTTTTAATTGAAATTAACTATTTGAAATGTCAGTAATATCTTGGATTAGGACGTCTTAAGGGCATTCGTTTGTACAGTACGTGCTCTACCAACGTCGTAATTGGACACCCAATGCTTTCCCCAACTCTATCCATCAATAAAATAATTTGTCTAATTAATTTAATGATACTGTTTACTCCACAACCGAGAAAATTCTCCTTAATCATAAATGAAAATGACCGTTACGAATGGCAACAGCTTCTCCCGTATTTCCTCTTCCAGTGCAGTCGGAAACCGAACCCTAAACTGAACTTCACGGGATGATGACTCGAGTAGTTACGCTCAAGGTGTTTGTGTTTTTCCTTCATTTTAGCAACATAATTCTTCATCACTGTTCACCGAACTTCCCCTCCCCCCTCACTATCCATCCCGTGCGCGAAGACACTCTCATATGGTGCGTGTATGATCGTAATGCAGCCGTCACGTTTGTGCTTTCGCTGGAAAGTACCTCATGTTTTTTATTTCACTCTTGGCCGCGGTTAAGTGCAGAAAGTAAATACAGAGATGAGTGGATAGTCGTACAAACAAGGCCAATTGCCGAAGAATTGAGCTCAAATTTCACGCCCCGTATGGACTGCAATCTATCGCGAAATGTTGATTTCGTATATAAACGTCTTAAAGTATGTCCTAAGATAAGACCCCCAAAAAATTAACCACACGAATTACAGGAAAAATTCATAGTTTATTTAATTTATCTGACGATAAGGCAATATTTAATTCAGTAGATCGTCGAAAAAATATTAACAATGACGTGACGAAGGCAATTTTCAACTCATTTAATGTAACATGGCAATCACGAGGTCAGAAAGCATTGGATTGAGTTATCCTGTTGAGTCTCAGCTTTTGTTTTACGTCTGTTAGTCTGTCCAATAGTCGTTACTCACGGAAAATGAGTTCATCGCTCTGTCTCGATCGGTCCATGCCCGATGGTACGCTCGTTCATCCATGAAATAGCTTTGCCAGCTGAGGGCCTTAATTTTTTTTTTATTCAACTTTTATAGATCTGAATGGCGAGTACAATGCACAGGGATGAAATTCGGGGGAGAATGTTGAACTCACCAGGGAGTTGACGCCGTCTGAGTAGTCACAGACGAATCGAAATTTCAGGAGGTTGCGAGGTGTCTCCGAGTCAACCAGGTCCTCCAGTGATTGGGCTAGTATCACAGATATGTGGGTTGAATTCAGGTCTTTGTAAGTAAAATATCGCGCGTCCTCCTCCTGTGAGAAATAAATAAATAAAGAGGTAGGAGATATAGTCTGTCAATAACATGAATTGTTGGTAATAGTAATTGTTCTCGCAGAGTCGAGATACTATTATGAGAAATCCGGTGGGCGTGCTCAATTATAGATAATTCACTGACCTTATCGACGGGCATTATTGTCAAGTGACTGCGAGGATGAACCTCCAAGGATAATACTTCCGCCCCAAGTGGCAGATTCTCTGGCACCCTCACGAACTTCAAGTACTCGCCGACTGGATAAAACTGACATGCTGCAGAGATCAGAAATAATCATATTCATTAATCAGAATTACTGTTAAGCTGCTCGGATATTCCACTTACAAAATTTGTTAAGACTTGACGGGTAGAAATTTCACATTTCCATATTTGACGAATGAGTAATGGATAATAATAGATTTTTCAATGAATCACGAACTGGGAATTTTAATTATAGATGTTTTTGTTATTTTAAAAATTTTTGTACCGAACTGAATAATAAAATTTTAGATTCTCCAAATTAATTCGTCTAATTAGTCTGCGGCGCTAATTTTCATAATTATAATAAGAACCATAATGATCAATTAGCTGTAGCCCCGGGGATGAATGTCGGAGCTATTCACCCGGATAATTTGGAATACCGTTGGCTTTCGCACGGTCAGCCTACCTACACGAAGAGAAAAATCTCTTGAAAATTAGTGGACTTTCTCACCAACTCATAGGACATACCGAGAGGCAAAAACAAGTGGCGGGAAAAAGTCAAATTATATCATTCAAAAATACTGAACGATCAATGAGCAGCACCTTCACTTTTTCGTGCACCAATTTTTCATGCGTCTTGACTAGAAAACAAATTAATAACATGACAGTCACGTTCATAACTAATTTGCTCTCAATTTTTCGATTAAAATAAACTTCTCGTTAAATTTATCTCGCGATTTCATTACCCCTCTCTCGAGAAAAGTGAAGAGGTTACGAAGAGTCTGATGATATCTTCATTCAATTTATTCTCATCTCCGCAGAATGAGAGATGAGAAAAAAAAGTGACGATGACCCAAAGAAGCGGATGCGTCTGGGGCGAAACCAGAAGCTGGAAATTTTCCCTTTTGACTTTTCTGGAAAATTCAATCTCTCGTTCCCCTTTACTCGACCATCTTTTTTTCTCTTCGTTGATCTTTCTTTCACACTCCATCTTACCTCCGGTTCCTTTGCACAATTTTTATTTCACTTGATGTTTTTTTATTTTCTCTATTTCTTCTTTATCTGACTTTTTTTGTCCTAGCCATTTTCTTCTCTCGTTTTCAGAGAATGCTGGAGCCTAATAATTGCCACTGGCGACTGCCAACCGCCTCAACACAGTTTAATCATCACGAGTAATAAAGAAACTCATGGAGTTTTATTTGGAGTTAAATGCACCTCGCGCATCTGACGCTCTTTTTTTTACTTGTTCCATTGTTTTTAGTGTGAATGGCAGCAGGTGTTTAATTATTTTCGGACTGTTTACGGAGATTATCGAGAAAAA
Organism: Diachasmimorpha longicaudata; assembly: GCF_034640455.1. Classification (NCBI taxonomy): domain Eukaryota; kingdom Metazoa; phylum Arthropoda; class Insecta; order Hymenoptera; family Braconidae; genus Diachasmimorpha; species Diachasmimorpha longicaudata. The sequence goes on from NC_087225.1 coordinate 11,433,901, forward strand.
GAGAATTCGATATGATCAATTTTGTTTAGAATAAGAACGTAACGGAATTTAAAAGTACATCAAATTTGATTAATAGACTGATCCAGAACTTCATAATTACCGCAATCTATAAAACCCTATCCTAGCTATTACTGTCATAGAAAAACAGCTTATCTATTTTTTTCAAACCGGTTATTATATAATTCTCCATATTTTCATATTTTCTAAAGAGGCAACATAAATAAACCTGTGCTTTCGTCCTAAAAGCGATGAAAAGTGATTTATCGTATAATAACAGAGCAATCCCATTCACATCAACTCGTACCCACATTTTTCAAATATAGATTTAATAAAACAATTCAAAATATACTGTACTAAAAAATCATTACTTCAATGATTTTCACATAAAATAATATTCTTATAATATCGTACGAAAAAATTATTAATTTGAATGCAATCTGATGCACTTAAAATTTCTCATTCCTCAACAACCAAAACCTGCCCTCGTCTTTATCTCATTCACTTCCAACGATTTCCGCATTTTCCCTTAGATTTTGTATCATAATCCTCTTGACACCTCCCACCCCATTTCCTTTTTACCCTCTGCATCCCTTAAAACGAAAAAAAAACAGAAAAAACGAAACAAGACTCAACAAACTCCAGATTTATCGCATTTTATTTCACTCGTAATAACGTTTGAAAATTTTTCCACAGATTTTTCCACCGCAAACTGTGTCAAGGCCAGTATCATTCGTTTTTTTTCCCTCAAACATTCTCCGTAAAGGCTGAGATAGGGGTTGCTGGACAGGTTGAGCGCCGCCGTGGCGCGCATAAAACCCTACGATGCATCGACGAACGTGTCTGGTCCGATTTTCACTGGTCGAAAACTCCATTCTTCTTTTTCTTGTATTTTTATCTCTTTGTGGAGTGAGGAGGGGCTTTTCTCTCGTGTTCGTGTCTTCCATTTTTTTCATCGAACCCAAGCAGATGATAGAACGGACCAATGGATGGATTCTGGCGACGATTTTCGATACAATCTGTTCATTCTCTCGGAAATTCTAGCTATTGAACTTTTTTTTTATTTCCATTGTTCTGAGAATTTCAATTTTGGTATTTGCAATTTCCATTATGACTCGAGCGTACGTCCACGATTTAATCAATTTAAATGATATCTCTGAATTCCATTGATTTGTTTTTATGAGATTGTCAAGTGCCAGGAGATATCATTATTCTACAGACGAATAAATGTTAATATTTTTATGAAAAGATAGGGGCACCGACCTGTTGCTGAGCTGATTGAAAAAACGATGAGTGATGTCAAAAGTTTTGTTACTCTAAGTGATAAAGAGTGACTCGCACCAGAATCCGGCGCCATGACGGACTCTCCTCGGCATGGAAATTAATCCTGAAACGAAATAGAGTGGAATTGAGAAAAATGTTTTCTTTGGACTCGGTAGACGAGTTTATAGTCGTACAAATTCTTTCCCATTCATCACTTGTAAATTTCAGTGGTTCTTGCATAGAAATTGATGATTATCCTTCAGCAGTTTTTTTTTCATCGTCTCTGAGCGGATTGCGTTCTATTTTCGTGTAGTTGCCTTCGCCAAAATTCGAACAAGTAATGTAATGAACAAGTAATTGAAAACTTTCCACCCTTGTGATTCCTAATCAAGTAATTATGACTGACAGACTAATAATTTCAAATATTCCTGCTCTATACGTTCCCTCCAACCCTTATTTTTTCAATTCAATTCGCATTTTTTAAATTTAAAATTCAGAGAACGAAAATTGAGAAAGAATGGACTTTATTCAATTCAAATAAATCTTTTTTATCGTTTCCATTTCAAAATCTCATCATATTCCCTTATCCTGGGGGTATCAGAAGTATAACATATTAAATATTGAAATTTTTTTTCATAAAATTCTAAGGGCATAGAATCATCTACCACCCTGACACGAGACAGCCGGGGCCTCGCAATTTGACATCGATCCGACATGCAAAAATGAGAGTTTGTGTTGCAGAGCCTAAAGAGGGTTGCCCAGGTGACACAACGATCCGAGGGTATGCAGGAAAACTGGGTATATATTTGCATGAGTGACTCTTCAAAATTCTACCAGCCGTGGCACACCTACTCTCAGTGCACGCGCATAATGTCGTTCTCCACGGTGTCGGGATCAAGGTCGCGGCTCTAGATACGCGCATACCCTCATCCACATCTCCCTCTTATGCAGCAACTACACTCCTACACTCTCTCGACCTTTGCACCCTTTCTCATACAAAATCATTATTTTCCATTGGAAGTTCAACAAACAACAGTGAAAACAAAACGTCATCGACGAATGAGTCGGTCTCTCATATTTTTTCTATAATCAATTAATGAGAAGTTTTTCAACAATTTATGTCTATTGAAAATTAGTATTGTGGGTTCTCTTGGTCTCGTAAATTCAAAGCAAAAGAAATAGCTGAATAACTCGCAACGATTATTAATCAATAAATTTATGCCTCGATTTCTCACTGCCTACTTGAGTTATTCACCTTTTCATCAAACAAACATTCACTGTAACATAAAAAAAATGTTAAATAACAGATGAAACACTTTCAACACTAGTACTGGAGGACCAGAAAAGAAACTCTCGTCGAGTTTAACGTTTCACTAGTGACTGGCAGTTCACCGATCCTCCTCGTGTACCTGGTCAGTAATCCCACCACACCGATCATTATTTAAAACTTGAATGCATGAATTCTGAAGGAGTAGAGGCGCATGGCGACATCGAGAGCGATTGTAAAGTGTATAACATATCAGACTGACACATCGTAATCTGGGTTAGAGCTGATCGCTCACTGGACGGGTTTATAAGTATGTCCAGTTGCTTCCGGGGCATCCCCTTTCGCTTTCCATGGACGACTGGTGACGTTGCGATATCCTGTCTATTAATCTTTTTTCCAATATTATTTTTTATTGGCATTTCCTTGTCATTCTCGTCATTACGAACTTTCAATTTCCTTTGAGGAGTTCTTGGCGACTGGCTTAACGACTCGACGTTCTTTCTTCGTGGGAGAATTTATTGTTAATTATGAGAGAAGCTTTGGACAATTTTATTCATTGGAACACATATTTAAGTCGATGCGCCTGCGATTTCGCGATTTTTTGGTTTGAAGAATTATTTTAAAGGGGAGAAAAAATATTTAAGACTTTTGTTGAATGGTAAATTCTTACGATTTCTTAGTTTACTTTTAGGACTTGATTCGCTTGATTTTTTCAAATCCATTCGAGATGCTTTTCTCGATATTCTTTTTTATTGTCGTTTCTTCATCGTTCAGGTGATTACGGACTTTCAATTTTCTTGGGGGACTACACGGCCATTGCTTTAACGACTCTACATTCTTTTTCATGCAGAGGAATGCATCTTTAATTGGCAAAAGGTTTGAATTTTTTTCCACTTCGCACGAACAGATGTTTTTACTAAAATATTTTGCCGGTTGTTTTTCAGATGGTTAAGAATTGCTTCGATAGCTGAGAGAAATTATTTGAGACTCCTGTTGAATCTAAAATTCATACAGTTTCTCTCATTTTCTTTCTTCGCGACTCTGTTTACCCCATTTATTCAAATTTATTGTTGATGTACATGGAATTCCAAAAACCCGTGAATTTATGCAACTGGAGTGCTGCTCTCCCCGGTAGAACTCGAGCGGTCGTTCCACTGACATTCTAACGAATCTAACGACGCACAGAAATCCAATGGTACGAAAGTCATTCGTCCGGCACGCTTGGGAGTTTTGCACGAGTGAAAATTAGCTGTCAGAGTGGAGTAAATACAGAACTTGTGAGGTCGGGACTAGTGTGTTTGTACGTGCCGGCTGTTATCCGGGAGATCAACAAGGACGTAATTATTCAAGCATATCAATTGCAAATTGACGGAATCGTAATGAGGAATTTCCTCGGCTTTCTAACGACAGTGGGCGCTACAATCTGGCTATTCAAGATTTTTTCATGTTCTTTCTTCTACTTTTTGCTCACTTTTTTATTCATATTTCCAGGACTTCAGTAGCTAGAGTGTTGCAATTACTCTTAGTGTAATGGTAGGAGACTGTTCGATTCCGAAACCGGCGATTATATTTATTTTTATCAAATATATGCTCACAGCTAAAAAATATTTAAATAAAAAAAAAATCCTTCGTCGTTATTTAAATTTTTTTCCGACGTCATAATTCCCAGCTTCTCTACAAATATTACACACAAATTGGGGTATCGATCCGGGAATCTTACGAATTGAAATGTGCGAAAAAAACTCTGGCGAAAAATTGGTATTTTTGGCAATTTTTCTCCCTCAGCCTTTGCCTGATTGGATGTTTCCTGACGCGATAATTTCTCAACCTGTGTACAAATGTTCCATGCAAATTGAAGTATTGATCTCGAGGAATTACGAATTCCCTCTGGAAGTGGAATTTTTTCACGCGGAAATGCAAAAAATCCGGATGATAACAACTGCAGGACGGAGGCGAACATTTAGATAAAGCAACTCCGAGTGAGAGAACGATACTGAGGACTTAATCGTTTGAAGAAGGAAAAGGTCGAGAGGCTCTCGTATCCTCATTCAACGAGAAATCAATTCTGCACGGTTGGGCCAAGTGCCTCCTGAGAAAATGAACGAAAATGCCTTCCGGAGATTCTAGAACTCTTTTATAACCTCGTAAATGTATTAACTTCGATGCTCCGTAGTTTGTAGTCTCTTAATTTTTAATACTTTTTGTTATCGAGTTCAGTGAGTGGACGGAATATTGCGTGGGCCGAGTGTATTGATATTTATGAGCTATACTAAATAATATTAAACTCTAAATTAACTTCGGAGTCTTTTTTCCTCTATCCAGACAAACCGGATTCACATTGTTACTTCCATATTTTTTCGCTTTGTCATTATCTCAATAATTAATATCATTAATTTGCCTTTTCCGAGAAATTACACCCGAACAATAATCCCTTTAATTTAATTTTATACAACTTAAACATTATTGTAAATCGCGTTTCCTTTCCACGACTGCGAACCTTCACATCTGAATATCCCAGACGTTTATTAATAAATTTCATGTTGTTTCTTTTGATTTCACTCACTTTCAAAGGTCCTGAATTTTCTCTTCTCGTCAATTCATTAAAACTCCCAAAAAACGTTAACAAGTGAAAATAATTGGACAGCTTAATTGTCATACACACGGAAGCACAGGAGTCACGTCTCGGATGCGGTTAATTAATACTGATGGCTTCCACAGCCGTAGTAATTCACCCAACAGTAATAGTACAATAACCGATTCTGTACTTTGTCATTACAGTTTAGTTCCGCGGAATCGTGAAAGTTGAAGCCTGAATTTGTCTTCGCAAATCATTTGCGCTATTCACTCGCTTAATTTTCATTGTCTCGTTTGATCTTTCACTTCTGCTGGTGGTGACGCGATAAAATTCAGCGAATTTATTAATGATCGGAAGGGAGAATGCAATGGTGCTAACGGCTATTCGTTATTGAATTTTATTTACATTAAAAAAAATGTCGTGAAAGTTGGAAATGACCGGAAAATCATCGAATTTCCTGGTGTAAACATAAAGAATCGATTGAAGTGGATACAGAATTGAATTTTATGAGTATTCTTTACAAACTTTCACTACAATATGATAAACGAGGGTTTGTTCAGGAGTAAATAATAAATTCCTTCAATGAAGGCGGTAAATTCATAGGGCTCTTCCGTGGGAATGGATTAGGGTGAGGAAAAAAATTGACGAACAATTGCAGGATCAATAAATCAGATACTGCAGTACGTACTAAAGTACTATTGACTTTCCTCTATTTTATGATTCTATTTTATTTAGACTAAAGAGAATAAGAACACAACCAGTGTTAGAAAACATCTGTCTAATTTCTAGACATCAGGATAATTTTCTGTCTCAGCAGAACCCACGACAGAATTATTCTAGCGATAAAATAAGCAAATTCTCCCCCAATAAAGTGGTCACATAAGTCGCTGAAAAATTATTCCAAGTTTTTTTCCTCCCGGCAAGGGTCACCGAAGCGGTTATGGATCGATTGAGGAGAACGGTAGATAACTACTAGTTCATGCACTAGGTGTAGTCCACCTGATTATTCTACGTACTCTGTTGCAAGGATTTACACACGCAGCAATCAGTTTTTCAGGCTTCGGTGGAACGTGCTTACGATTATGAAACAATGGGTTTCCACTCGCTATCGAAACGCTTTAATACTCATTTTACACATATAAAAAATTTAATAATGTGCAAATCTCTACTTTGCATCGATGAAACATGAATGCAAGATTGTTTTAAACATTTTCTACAATGAAAATATTCGATAATAATTGTTTTTTTTAACCGACGGAAACCTTCTTTTCTATTGAAATAAGTTCGGCGGACATTTGTCGACCCAGATTACCTAATTTTTTGTGTAATTTTCTTTAGTGGAAAGACAAGACCAATAGAATGGCAGAAACCTAGAAAATGGGGGTAGAATTTTTTTTCTATAAGAGATATTTAAGTCATAATTTGCGCCAGAATTCTTTATAGCTACCAGATGGCTGTCTGCCGCAACCGTTAGACGACAGTTCGGGATAAAAATTGTGAACGTAAAGGTCATGCTGTATAAATAACTACGATTACTGGACAGGATCATAACACAATGTACATAAAAAAATAATAAACGCCAATTTTTTTGTTTCAAAGTGATATGAATAAAGTCCAGTGGAGTCGCTGAGTGTAACAAAAAAAGTGAAAAAAATTATTCCTCATTAATAACTGTTCCCATAAATTCTAACTTTGATGGGGAAAAGTTGATCCTTCCAATCCCTTCTTTAGTTAGGTATTTCAACAGTGAACTGTCTTGACTAGAATATTTACACATAACACCAACTCAGACACTTGGAAAATTAAATTATTTAGAAGCAGTCAAGGATTGCTACTCATATAAATAATAATTTTTAGGGAAACTATTTTGAGATTATATCAGATTTTAATCTCTGAATTTTAGGTTACAATGACGCTACCTTAAGGAAAGATAGCAGGGAAATTTAACGATCACAAGGACCTTTATTTATCTTGCTGATGAGATTGAAAAATCATAGAATTCTCCTCGGCGAAGTCGATTCAATTGTCTAAAATATCAAGTCGATTATTCAGAAAAGCATCTTGAATGAAGCTATAGTCGCCCTATTTTTCAACTAAACGATGAGAATTCGTCGTTGCCAACGGGTGGAGGGAGCAAGTGCTGTTTCTCATTCTCACTTATGCACAAATGTTCCACCGAGAGTGGAATATATCTCAATCTACCGCTCAAACAACTCATGGAATCTCAATTAGAGTGGAAATAAAATACGAGAGGGTGATTTTAATTGCATTTGCGAGAGAGCATTACTCTGATTTATGAATTATTTCAATTTTTTAAGGAAACAAATGAGGATTTGTCAGTTTTTACTAAGTATGCTTTCTCCTGAACAAACAAACCACTATGAAAAGACGATTAGAATATATTCGATGCATTAAGCGAACCTCCAGTGAAGGTTACAGACAGACTAACTTACGATTTTTTTACACTTGGATTCCTCGCAAAAGTTTCAAGAAACCTTCAAGCACAGAATTCCAGAACTCTACTGGTGATTCTTCATTTCACCAGAGATTTCAAAGAATTTTTCTGGAATATGATGGCACATCACTTATCCCACGTTTCCATCGGCTTTTCCAGGTCATTGGTCATCGGACTCACAACCAATCGCCTCGAAAAACGTACGAATGTAAACACAGATACCCAGTGATCCTCTGAAGACAGAATATACTATTTTAACTGTAACATTTTTAGTGATAAATAGAACGGAACGAGTCATATAGACTAAACCGGATGCGGACGCTGATCTATCACCCCATTTACTCCTGAAGAGCTTCCTTTTGTCATTCAAAGATAATCAACTCCAGGCCAGGTAAATGCATTAAAAAAATAAGCACTACGTACACATGAAAAAAAATTTACAAAAATCAGCAGTGAATTTTCATATCGATTTTTTGCTACACAACAAAAATTAGGAATGAAAATAAATAGTAATTGATTAAGCTACCAAATGGTTCTGTATCCGCGATCGATTCACTCTCACTTTGAAAATCCATCGATACCCGTAATTGTTATTGAATAAAGGAAATTGTTATGATTGGATTTTCATCCTGAATTCAAAGTGACACATTTTTCATTATTTCATCTCTCATCTGCAAAGAATTCACGTGGCGCGTTCCGTCAATTGTGAGTCGAATAAAAACATTCCGAAGTAGAGCGGATTTATTTTCAAGAGATATATTACACTGCGGAGTAATGAAAATTTGATTTATTTATTCTGCCGAGCGAAAAAAAAAATACTGGGATATTTCTGTATTTTTCTCTCTCCGAACACTGGCATTCACTCATGCTAATCATCTCGAGATTTCATATGATTCATGAGTCAATTATGCCGAGACTAACCATTTAAACTTATTTTATAATATTTTTCCTTTAATTTCTCCTTCTTCCACTATTTTTCACTGCATTTTCATTAGTTCGAGAGCAGTGTTAGTCAAGTAGATGCAGAGTAGAAAGTGGCATTCATTAGGAATTTACAACGAGTACATAGCGAGATTAATCCACCCAAACGCGTCGAACTAGTGCCCTTTCGGGGCTGATTAATTATTCACGTTAAACCATTTCATTTCGTCAGGCGTTACGATCACATTTTTCCAATTAGCCCTGAATGTTTGTTTTACACATTCATTCGCTAACACCGTGAATGACGGCGTGAAAAAATTTCTCCCGCCAATATCATCCCACCATCTAAATTAATTACAACTATTAGAATATTCTCATTAAAATTTTCTCAACACAGAATAATTCCACGAACTGCAATTGTTCACTTTTACTCGATTATAATTTAGATGATCATCTCATTTTTATCTGCATCAACACTCAACTTAGCAAAACAGTAATACGAAATCTTACTTAAGGTTTCTCTTGTAATATTTGACAACAATAAATTCAGGGATTAAGAAATGTCACATAAAAATTCTATTAGAATTCTACTTCTTGTTTATGTCATTTCAGTAGGAAATTGCGTAACTTTACAGTGTCATTTTTCCAAGAGATACGTGACAGAAAAAAAATTAATAGAGTCGGACTTTTCCACAGAAATCGGTGAACGTAATTTTACCAAATTCTACAGTTGTTTTTGTTTGATTCTCATAACAGAATCCAAAAAAGGAACTTGGATTATTTTTTGAGTCAAAAGAGTCTCTCGGAGATTGGGGTTATAATTTTTTTATTCATTTTAATGTGACATTTCACAGTAAATAAATGTGTTCATTTAAAAAATACAAAAATTTCTTTCCTTCATTTAAATTAAACAAGTCTCACTGCTTGTTTATAAGTACAAATAATTACGTTTCAATAATGTCAAATATTTCAACTACCTTGTCGATGAAAATATTGGTAATTAATGATATCCAAGCCTATAGAATCTCATCATCGCCTTAATTGCTCATTCCACCCATAATTTCACTCTATTCTAAAATCTCAATAGTGCACAAGGGGCAGACGCAATCAGTGTGATCATCTTTCGAAACGTAATATTTCGCACTCTGTAATTTAGCACTGCATCCTTCAGTCTTTACCCAGTGCACCGAGTCGTTAAGAGTGCCACTGGTTTCATCGTGAAAGTGACTTTAAATACACAATTATAAAATTCTTACTTTTGAATTAAATTAAAATCGCGAAAAGTGTACTGATCCATCAATTAAAAACGATTAAATTAATCTCAATGATGCAAACTCTCCTCCATCCTCAACTACACTGAATGAAAAAATCATCCCGAGCAGATTTGCTCGAGATAAATTAGCTGGTTTAATAGAAGACTCTATAATATTCCACAAAATCTCTTCAAAATTATCTAGGTTGTTAATAACACGATTGTCAGCGAAGGAAAAATTGTTATTTCCTTTCGAAAGTATTATTTGTTCCCTAGAAATTATAAGTGTGTATTGGACAAATACACAGAGGGAGAAATTCGACCATAAATCTCGAGAAATTTTGCATTAACAGCATTATATTTTTTCACAACCGAGGGATTGTGACATTTCCCGGCTAAAATTTTTGTAAAAAATATCTTTCCCTGTATGCACTACTCGATAACACTCACATGATAAACCGGAGCCTCATGTAATGCTCTGCAGAGCAAATGCACTCACTCGAAAGACACATAAATGTCTGACGAGAGCATTACCACTCCGCAAATTATCATATTTCGGAGGAAACTTTCTTTTTGTTCACAAATGAATTGATCTAACACGACAAAAATCTCTTCAGGAGAACATATAATTTGTCCTCGCCTTCTGAACCTCAGTGGCAAGAGTCAGACCGTTAATTGTCCCCCGGGGGAGAAATAGATAAGGAATCAACAGTTAACAATTGGTTTAAAAAAATAACTAAAGAAATCTCGCGTAGCACTGAACGAAGAAAAATTATTTCAGCCATTTCCACCTCTTTTGAACGTTTTATCTTCATCTGAGAGTCGACGTTTGTGTAACAAAAAAAATTCAAACCCCTACCGTCGTCGTCGGGGGTGGAAAAAGGAAAAGAATAAATTTACTCTAGAGATATTCGACCTTGAATTCAAATCGCGTCTCCGGTGAGAATGCGAGTGGAGGTCGTCGATCGTCCGTGAGAGTGTAAACCAGATAGTGTAGATGATACCACGTGCAATGGATCACTCCCCAAAAAGTGACTGAATATCCTCGTATGTGGGGATTGGAAATTCAACGGTGAGATGCAGCAAAATGCATTTCGTTTCTTTATTCCCTTCGTTACTTTTCATAGTTGGGAGGGAGCGCAGAATCTACGATGTGAATGTAAGATGAACTTGTGAGAAAGTTTCAAAGAAAATTTATCAATAGACTTTTCCTATTTTTAATGAATGACAAAGTACTTCATTGCAATTCATCTCGAAATATTTATCTCGATTCTATGATAATTTATACACGAATCTCGTTCTTATCTGCAGCAGCAATTAAGTTATCAAAATATTCATGATTTTTTCAATTAGAATATGTGAGACGGATGAGTTAACTTGACATAAAGTCAATGAACAGCAAAGTTATTAGTTAGAACAGGAGTATAGATCTATATTCTTGAAATTTCTTGGATGTATAAAATCACGCAAATGTCTGCATTTATTTATGAAGAGAAATCATTGAGTATGAATTATTAATAATTTTATAAAATTATTTAAAGCGGGAATGTGAGATAAACTGATAAAAAAATACAAAAAAATCGGTAAATATCTGGGGTGACCAATACATGAATAATTTCAGTAGAATGTTCATGAATAACTTCTGAGTCGCTTTTATGAATGAAAATAGTAATGAAGTTCTATTAATGGCACTTACCGGGAATAAATAATTAATCTACTGCGCTAATGTAAAAACAAGCAGCTCCCGTTTCCATTATTATGGTCTTCAGGGGCCGATGTAGTTTCCTCTCGTCGGTGAATAAGTAATTTTAAAAAACCGATGAATAATAACACAATCTCGGGGGGAAGGGCACGAGCCTTAGGCAAACCAAATGGGTTGAACGCACTCTGAACACTGGACTCTCCACCACCTGGCGAGCTTGACGGTCGGCCATGCACTGCCAGTAACAACAACAAGTTGTCTGAGGTACTTTTACCTCAGGAATTGGATGGTCTTCTGCACATTTACTCGGTTCTGTTCTCCTTCCTTTCTTCCTGGAGAGTTTTTTTTTTTCAAGTGTTCGAAGGTGAGCATTGACTCGTTGGCGCACAATTTCTTCCGGATCGGAGGTGCTCAGCACTTGTCTAGTTGGAGATCACCTGTTACTGATCGTTATGATTGTTTTCCATTCGTTTTAACAATATTTTTATAGTGAACTAATAAACTCTGATATTTATTTCAATGAGAGAATGAAAATTTAATGGAAATTGCTTCCTCAGTCTTCAAATAATGACTTCATTTCTGTTGCTATTAGACTGATTATTTTTCCCATCCAAATCTTGGCCAATAGGATTGCACCATTCGACGTTATTTTGTATAGTCAACACGGTATTTCAGCGGATATTCTTGGAAATTTCACTGGAAATTTTGCATGTTGATATATATAAAAAAAAACAAATGTTGAAGTAACCCTCAATTGTATCTGACAGATTAATGGCAATTCGTTGAAAATTATGTCTCATGGTGCAATTCTATCGGCCAAGATTTGGATGCAAAAAATAATCCCCCGAATACCACTCGAACTTCGAAATTATCTGATATTTCCCTCAAGGTTCCCTGCAAACAAATAAGCTTGTTAAGTTTTCCAGAAAAATCACTCGCGCTTCGCGCTCGTGATTTTTAAACTGGAAAACTTGACACGTTCATTTGTTTGCAACGAACCTATCGGGAAATATCCGATAATTTCGGAGCTCTTGTGGTATTACATGCGACAATTGAGTTGACATTAAACCCTGACAGAAATAAAAACAAAAAATGAGTCAATTTATAAGTAATTAACTCTTTCTTTGAGATCACTGAATATTCATTTATACATTAAGAACGTATATTTAATTACCATAAAAATACAAATGAACAGACAAGTTGTCTATTGAGATCTGTTCTTTGAGTCCGCGATAAAGATTTCCTTAAATTTTTATTTCAAATTGGAACAAAAAAACTGGGGAAATCGAAGCCGAGAAATTTCTATAAAAAAATATCTGGAAGAAATTAAATCCCGTTGATTTGTCCAATAAAATCTTTTCCAGACATTTCTGTTAAAAAGAACGCACAGACAACTTCCGGATATTCTCAATAGAATCGTTCAAAAACCAATAGAAAGTCCGATAGAAATCCAATAAAATTTTCTGGTGAATTCGCTGATTCTTCTCGTCAGGGGACAATCCCTTCCGGGTCGGGTACTGAACAATCGTACAATTGAAGTTCACCAAATACTAGCGATCACGATTATTATGCATCAAATATTTATCTTTTAAAAACGCTCAAACAAGCAGCGGATTCCTTCCATAGAATTTTTCAGTAAATTCCCTCAGTCTTTCTTTGAAAATTACTAGTACATGTCCAATCCCAGTGGCGAAATTCCAAGGTGCGGCCATCAGTTAATATTCAGCCCAGAATTTCTGCTTAATAAAAAATTATGCGCAAATGAAGGGCACCACCGCAACCGGCTATGAAACAAAATTTTCGTATTATCCATCTTTATATATTTCTTCTGGCCCCTTTTTACGATCCAAACAACCACTTCCCACACTTTACGACGTATCCATAGCGGTTACACGGATTCACCACTCACCTATATCCCACTGATACGAGGATGCTATCCTAATCGTTTTGACTCCCATTCCCCTGCAATCGCAGCATCGTCACAACAATGAGATATTTATTGTGGAAACGAGGTTGAAGAAAGGCCTTCGGAGGCTTGTTTATGTCGTTATCAAGCGTGGAAAATATCGAAGCATCAAATTCGCTACTGGTGAGATACATATTTACTGTTTCCAGAGATTTTTACTGCTCTGAACGGAAATACTCCATTTTAGAAGACACAACTAGTCGGTAAATTGGGGCAACGGCCAATAATTTATTAACATTGCAAATTGTATGGAAAATATCATGTACAAAATACCCCATATTTCTTTCCTTATGTCATTCTTTCATCTTAAAGTTATTAACACCCCTTGCCCCCTCCCGCATTTAAATTGCATTAGAAATGCTCTAACGATTCAAATATCAAAATGTACTCATTTCGAACTGGCAAAGCTGAGAATTTGAATTTCTCACCACAATTCAAAATTTAGAACGAATTAAAAATACTAGAGCAACTCCACCTATTAATCACTGCCTGAGACTCATGAGAAACAAGCATTTCCTACTTTATCAGGTCGAGGAATTAACGCGGGAAAAGTATCGATTGAATTCTGCACCACGTGAGGTCCCGAATGTCAAACATTGTAGATTGTGTTTATTCATTACTACTCATAATTGTTTATTGATGCTGTGATCGATTATGGGGACTCCAGGGAAAATCCAGAAGCTCGATGAGGTCGTGGTGAATAGGATTGCTGCTGGAGAAGTCATTCAGAGACCAGCTAATGCTCTCAAAGAGTTAATCGAAAACAGGTTAGAAGTTTTTCATATAGAATTATACATAAATATTGAAAAATTTCTGGACCAGACTTTAATTATTAGTGGATGATCTCACTCAAATATGTTCTGATTTCTTCTGACTCCTGATTTCCTGTCTATTCTATTTGAATTGTCAATTGTTAATAAAATAATAAAAGATGATAACATATGTCCAAGAGAAGATCTACTAAAATCTCATTTTTCTAGGAGAATTTTCCGACATGAATTTTTCAAGTTTTTTGCAACTGCCCACAAAAATCTCTTTACAATTTCCCCCTTAAATTACAGTCTCGATGCAAAGTCCACGAACATCCAGATAACCGTAAAAGACGGTGGTCTAAAGTCTCTCCAGATCCAGGACAACGGTACAGGAATCCGCAAGGAAGATCTCGCTATAGTCTGCGAGCGTTTCACAACGTCGAAGCTGAAAAAATTTGACGACCTAAAATCCATCTCAACTTTTGGTTTTCGAGGCGAAGCACTGGCGTCGATGAGCCATGTGGCCCACCTGACCATCACCACAAAGACAATTGAAGACAAAGTGGCTTACAAAGCTTCATACCTCGATGGCAAACTCAAAGGCCCTCCGAAGCCCCTCGCTGGTAACCAGGGGACCACAATTCTCATTGAAAACCTCTTCTACAATGTCTCCACGAGAAAGAAAGCCCTGGCAAGTCCCTCGGAGGAGTTCTCCAGGATCTCAGAAGTCGTAACAAAATACTCGATTCACAACCCAAGTGTTGGATTCACCCTCAAGAAACAGGGTGAGTCACTTCCAGCTGTTCGAACCCTTCACAATTCCTCAAAAATCAACAACATCAAAATCCTCTATGGGAGTAATATCACAAGAGATTTGTTGGACATTGAACTCGAAGACGAAAGCCTGCAATTCAAAATGCACTGTCTCCTGACGAACCCGAATTACTCTAACAAGAGATTAACATTCATTTTATTCATAAATCATCGACTCGTTGATTCGTCACCCATGAGGAAGATGTTGGAGGACCTGTACTCGATCTACCTCCCCAAGAAAACCCACCCTTGGTGCTATTTATCACTCAACATACACCCTGGAAATATTGATGTCAATGTGCATCCCACGAAGTACGAAGTTCGCTTCCTCCATGAGGACACGATCATCGAGAGGGTGAAGGCTGCCCTGGACGCACAACTGTCAAAAAGCAACTCCTCCAGGACATTTTATGTTCAGGCGAGACTGCCCCAGGTAGACATCACTAAGGATGTCCTGGAGAAGGTTCTACCGGAGTTCGATAACGATAAGAAAAAAGTTTATGCTAAGGAGATGATCAGGACTGATGCTACTGATCAGAAACTGGATAAATTCAATTTTACTGTTACAAAAAGCGGTGAAGGTAATGATTCTAGGGAAAGGGATATTAAATTTGAAGGGAAAAATTCAGGAGAAACTCGTGAAATTAAGGCTGAAATTTTGGAGAGTTGCCAGAAGACGGGAAATGAAGATAGCAAGGTAATCAGAGAGAAAAAGGTGTCTTCCTGCATGGTTATGACTCCAAAAAAGGAGTTCATTGTAGACTTCGAAGCAGCAGGACATGCAGAGACCTCAGACTGTGGAGAGGCTTCTGTTGAGGGTCAGAACACTCCAGTAAATCCCAACAGACTGGTGAATCCACACTGGAGTTCTCTGGTGGATGAAGCCACCAGTGGATCCTCTCAGGAAGGTCCAAGAGTGACGGACGCTACTGCCCCTCTTGAAAACAACTACGATGGAGGTGACGTTATGCCTAAAGAAGTTCTCGAGTTGCTCAGTTCGGATGCGGAGAGCTCCAACGACACACCAGCTCCACCGGACCCCAACTCCAGTGTTGCTGATAGAGCATTGAAAGCTGTCCTCATGTGCTTCGGGTCTCAAAAATCTTCAGATGAGGATAAACTATCTCAGAGCGAGGAACCTGACCGAAATAAAGAGCTGGAAAATCTGAATGACTCGAAAAATGCAGAGGCTGAGGGAGATAAGACTCTGATATCCGACAAAAGCGAGATAGAGGTGCCTGGTGGAAATGCCCCTGGTGATAGCAGTGTACAGACACCCTCGAAAACACCACCAGAATTTAAGTCCTATTCTGTAAACAATACTAGAAGGGAAGTTCGATTGACGAGTATTCTAAAACTTCGAAAGGCTGTGGAGGATAATTATCACGAGGGACTCAGGAACATCATCTCGGGGATGACATTCGTTGGATGCATCGATGAGACACTAGCTTTGATTCAAAGCGATGTGAATTTATATATCTGCAATACAGCCAAACTTGCGTAAGTTATGCATGATACGACAGAATATGATGAAAAATATTTGACAGAACAATATTAATCGGATTTGGTTTCAATAAATAAGTTATTTTAGTCAGAAAGGAGAACAATAGCACAAACACTCTGTTGAAGAGTCACTACAAATAATATCAAAGTGGAAAAATTATATAAACGGATGAAATTTGAATTTAGTCTTGGCTTTAATTTTATAATCATTTTCGTACGGAGAGGTTAGTTTCCTGAACTTCTGATCACTGACATAATACTGCAGCTCTGTATTTCAACGAGTGAAAGTGATCTTCGGATTATGCATAATCAGAACCAGATCCAAAGAATTATTTCTATCATTGCATAACATCTACTTTCGTAAATTAATTAATTCATTTTTTTTAGGGAGGAACTGTTTTATGAGATCATGCTGTACGATTTTGCTAATTATGGAGTTATAAAGTTCTCGGTGAGATAATACACTGTGCCATTTAAAAATGAATCAAGTACATTGAATAACTGATTAATTATTCAACAAGTTCACTGATCGAATGTGAATAATTCGAGTTGCGTAATTAATGCCTGCATTCTCAAGAGAAAAATAGATCGATTGATCAATGTTATCAATTAATTATTCCTGCTCTCATTAAAAATGAATTATTCAGGAGCCCCTCCCGATCTACGACTTGGCAATGCTAGGCCTCGAGACCGAGGAAGCTGGATGGGACGAGGGAGATGGCCCAAAGGAGGGAATCGCCTCTAACGTGCAAGCACTTCTGATGGAAAAAGCAGAGATGCTCAAAGAATATTTTGCAATGGTAATAGACAAGAGGGGAAACCTACGTTCCCTCCCAGTACTCCTCCAGGACTATTTTCCTAGTCAAGCTGAGATCCCCTTGTTCATCCTTCGATTGTCAACAGAGGTCGAATGGTCTGTCGAGCAGACGTGCTTCGACAACATCTGTCGGGAAATCGCTAAATTCTACAGCAAAGTGGCCACGGATAATCTTGGACAGGATTGGAAACACTTGACTGAACATGTAATCTATGATGCTGTTAAAGAAAGTCTGTTACCACCTAAACATTTCTCGCACGACTCGACTATTCTCCAAATTGCTAGTTTACCTAATTTATATAAAGTGTTTGAGAGGTGTTAATCGTTATTATTTGATAATTGTTAATTTTTTATATTCTTATAATAAAAATTTTTCTGTAAAAGAAATATCCATGTCATTCAGGAAGTGCGTAAGGAGTGTACGATGTGATTTAGTTTTTTTTTAAATCGTGAAATTTCTCTCTGCCAGTTTTAAGTTATTTCCTATTGCAAAACTAGTTCTCTTTCCATTCACTGACAATCAATTTTTCATCTACAGGATTGGTTTAAAAAAAAGATCAATTTCGACTAACGACGAAATCATTTATTCACCCACAGCAGTATATGATGACTTTAAATCATAATAAAATGTGCAAATTCTGGAATTATAGACATCTCTAAGGAAAATAATAAATTGAATAGTCTTAGGAATTAATTATGCCTTGGAAACACCCACTAGTGCAGGCCGCACTATTCTTTCGTGTAGTTTGTAACCAACTTTAGAGACAACGACGACTGTTCCAGGGGTTTTGCCCTGGACTTCCTGTTGGAATAGTGCTTCGTGTTGGTTGGGGTCAAATTTTTCATCGAGAGGGTTCAGGGAGACCAGCCCGTGCTTTTTAAACACCTGAAATTCGTAATAAAAAAATGTGTTCCAAAAAGTTGATGAAAGCAAATACTTGTGTGTCTCCATTGAACTTGTGTATCTCATAGTTACCTTATGCAGCTGGGATTCAGTCATTCTCAGACCTTCATATAACGTCTTGAGATGTGGATTTCTCTCAGTGAGCTCATCCTTAGGCACACTCTCAGTAGCCTTTCCCAGGATGTCAGCTACATCTAGCAAATCCTTGCAGAACCCCTGGATCCCAAATAACTTAGCATCCTCGATCTGCTTGGTCAATCGCCTCCTCATGTTCTCACCTTCTGCAAGTGCTCGCTTATATTTGTCATCTAGCTCCGAATTCCTCTCCTTCAGGAGCCCAATATCCTTGCTCAACTGGTCTACCTCGGACTTCAACTTTTTCTCGTTCTCTGATAACTCCTCGTTTGTCTCAGCGTTTTTCTCCTCCGTTGCTGTGCCATATCGGTGTCTCTGGCTACTGACGACCGACGCTGAGTCGCAAGATCTTTGGAGCAAGTTCACAATCTCAATAATGAATTAAATTAAGGGATTTTCATCAAGTTTAACAATATCCAAGTATTCTCGTTTTAATACAAATGTTTACCCGTTGGTGCAGACCACACGATAGACTCAATCATTTACAATCATTAAATCAATACTTGTCAATAAAACGTTGTCAACAAGTAAGAGCATGGCAGAAAAAATAGCTAAAGTACTTGGAAATCCTTGACTGACTTGTTGGAGAATAAACGGTTTACGGATGCAGTATCGCGACATTATCTAACACCTAACCTCAACATTTGTGAACTGATGTCGTGAGGTTTTTCAAAGATGATTTTCAGAGAATTCAAGGTAATAAGATAGATTACTGACCTGAGAAATGTTTTATGTGAAATCTGGTGGAAATTGTCGACTGTTAATCTAAGGAATCTCGAGGCGACCGGCAATGCCATCGATGCCATTATCAAAATCGTTCACGCACGTTTGTGAATGATGAAATTGAACAGAACACCGAACCAATCCTCGTGGCCAAGGGGTTCTCATTCATTGCCAGTAGAGAAGGTAAACGTAAATGACAATCGTTTTTTCATTGTTTTACAGCGAGATTGTTTTCGAAATTAATGTTCTCAGAGAAGCTGTGATGAAAAATTTTTTGGGAAATTTTCTAGACTACCAAAATATTTTTCGCTAATCTCGTGTAGAATAGGTTGCTCTGGAAGCAAATTTTCAGTCGTGAATCTTTGACGATATTCATTATTTTTTAATAAGGATAACCCAAAACAAAATACAATTCAGTGACCTTTTGTTATGTTCATTTTATTGGAATGAATTCGTACAATAATGAAATACCATTCCCACCAGACCATTGAATGCCTGATGATTATTTATTTACAAAACTTAAACGGTGTACTTCCACGAGACAAAAGGATCCATGTACCTCATTCGCATTTTTCAACTATTGTAGTGTTACAAACAAGAGAAGATGAGAAAACTGTCGAATAAGACGCGCTCATTATCCATTAATTAAATACATGAATGCGTAATTGGCTGTTAACACTAAGTATTATGCCGGGGTCAGACTGAGACTTTTGATTAACGGTTGCACATGATTTCATGTTTTCTCATCCATTCGACTGAACTGAAATTGTCTTAGGATAAAAGTAAAATTGATTCTCCGTACGATTATTAGTGTATCCCTATCCTTGTCAAATCTGCGACAAGTAATTTCATGACACAATAAATATGAAACAATGAGAAAAGCTGAAAATACTTATGAAAGCAATGAAATACATCTGACAAAGAAATTAAATCGGTGAATTAAAATAATCGGTCTGTCTAGGTGAGTCATTTGACACAATCATCACTATTATTAGTGGCGACTTTTAAAAGGCAATACAAAAATTAATCTACTCTCTCTCTGCCTTGAAACACATCATCGACTTTCATCATCGATTGTACAAAGTGACAATTCCATTTTTTTCCCATCATCTCATTATTATGATTTTTTTCCATAGATTCCAACCAGAGACAATTTAATAAAACTAAACATTAAATCGACGTTAGTATGCAGTGGACCCACATGATAGTCGAGAATATCTTCATCGAAATGTTTTTTACAGTTTTCTAAAACAACTCGTGGTTAGAAGCCTTCTTGATACTGCTTTGAATCTAATCTTGCTTGGATCATCTCCAATTGTCTCTTTGCGTCGCACTGAGGGAAATTCTGTAGATCATAGTACTGTGGGGCTATTTTCAATAGCCATTCAGCTGTAAATACAAAATAAGAATATTAATTTCAATGATATCGAATTGCTGACCTTAATTCACTGATTTGACAATTCAATTCATAATGTAAATAACTCAAGAAAAATGGATTTTAAATGAAAATGACAGAAAACATTTTTCAAAGACATTGTATCACTCGTACAAGAAGTTCCTAGATTTTTTAGGGAATAATTTTCACTTGAATGAAAATTGTAAATAAAGCAATTACCTCCTCCAGACAAAGATAAAAATTCCCTGTCAATAAATACGTACAAATTGATACTTACGTTTTATATCAGTAACAGTTCTAATATAATTTTTCGTCGTGAGGACGAATTCGTTGTATATCACCCACTCTGGTTTGTGATCTAGACAAGTACTAGGATGCAGTTGTACCATTTGATTGTCTTTTATGGTTAGATATTGTCCAGTTCTCTCCAAATGTGCAACTTGCATGAAGAATCCATCGACAAGAGCTTTTCGAATGTTGATGTAATAGTCTTTCGATGTGAAGTCTGTGGACGTTCTCTTCAATGAGAATCTGTCCATGATTCTGCTCAACTGTTGTCGAACATTATCACCACTCTTCAGAGACCTGTAGTTGACGAAGTGATCGTAGCACCACTGAGGATCCTCCATGTCTGAGTGGAAATAATTTTAAATGAATATTAAGGCTCTCCGAGGAACTTTCGTTAAAAAACTTGGACAATTTGCTGGAAAAGCTTACTGAATTTCATATAGCTTACTCTGTTTGAAGGCGTGATAAACATTGAGCAGAGTCAGGTGATCTCCATCAATATGCGCGAACTTCATCTTTGCATCATCCGCAGCCTTTTTGGCTTCATTTGGCCTCACAAAACACTGTGGGACTAATGCCATGTGAATCATAAATAAAAAACCAAATTTACCTCATCACTTAAAAAATGCCAATCATAATTATAACAAATCTCAATAAAGTTGACCTTTAAGAGTCAGCTTCACTATTTTCTCAATATGATCTACATCCATTTCGGTGCAATCTCGTCATTTTGAATAACATTCAATTAAAAGTCACCTTCAAATCATTAAGCGTTATCGTGCCGCCCCTTGTCATCCAAGACATCATTTTAAACTCAAATTAGAAAATAAAAATTGAACAAAAAAATAAATGTAGATAACATTCAGCAGATCAGTAGATCTTAATTCCAAAATAAAAACACAATCACTTCTTGGATAGCGAAAATAGAATTGAATAATAAAAAATGAAATGAGAGTTTTCTCCGAATTTTTTATAAACTAATGAAACCCTCTAATTCAAAAACGCCATTGATTTATGCCTGCAAATTTGAAGGGATTGCAAATGGGGCCAGGTTTCGTCATCTACATAATAATTGATTCTAAAAAATTATTTGAATAGAAAATGGAAGACAGAGGTCAATATTTTGGGATTTGATGGATTCTCCAACTTAAAGGAAATGTTATGTAAACCTCTCTCGAATTTGCAAAAACATCAAAGTTCAAAGAAACATAATTAAGCCACTATCACCATCTAATTCTCCACCAAACTCTACCTGATAACATAGCAGTAATGCTGAGAATCTCATTGCTGCAATTATGATTGCAAGAAGCAATCAACATCTTAGCGAGTTGTGGATCCAGTGGAAACTCTGCCATGACTGCTCCCAAATCCGTCAAATTGCCATCATCATCGAGAGCAGCGAGATAATTTAGCAACTCCAGGGCCCTCATGAGTGTCTCGGGGGCCGGTGGGTCCATAAAATCAAAATGAACAAGATCATCGATTCCCAATTTTTTCAATTGTAAAACAACACTCCCCAGATTAGACCGGAGTATCTCAGGATAAGTATTATCTTGCATTTCATTTTTATACGCCTTCTCTGTGTACAGCCTGAAGCACTTGCCAGGTCTCGTTCGTCCAGCACGTCCAGCTCTCTGCTGTGCCGATGCCTTGCTAATTGGCGATACCAATAGTGACTCTACTCTGATCCTGGGATTGTAGACCTTCTGCTTGGCAAATCCAGGATCAATGACAAAGACAACGCCATCGATTGTCAGGGAGGTCTCAGCGATATTTGTGGAGACAACGACCTTTCTCCCAATGGCGCCATTGGCTTTATTCGATGGCGCAGCCTCGAATATCCTCTGTTGGAGGTTTGGGGGGAGTGTTGAATACAGGGGAATACACTTAAGCTCTCCCACCTCAGGGCCTAAATTATCCATTTCCCTCTTGATTCTCTTGCAAGCCTCTTCAATCTCCTCCTGTCCAGTTAAAAAGAGCAGTAGATCCCCGGGGACTTCCTCGCACATGTGAATCTGAATGACAGTTCTAATGGCAGCTTCCAAATAATCTCTCTCAGGCTCTGGTGTATAAAATATTTCCACTGGATGTGTGCGACCAGGAACATTCATTAGTGGAGCATTGTCGAAATACTGTTGGAATTTTCCAGCATCCAATGTCGCTGACATAATAACGAGTTTCAAGTCTGAGCGTTGTTTAATTACTTCCTTCAACACACCCATCAGCAGATCGGTGGCTAGAGTCCTCTCGTGAGCCTCATCGAGGAGTATCACCTGGTAGGCCTCGAGCATTGGATCTGACATACCCTCACGCAACAGCATACCATCGGTCATGTATTTGAGAACTGTCTTCGGAGAACTGCAATCCTCGAAACGAATACTGTAGCCCACTTGCTCACCCAGGGGTACATCCATCTCCTCGGAGACTCGTTGGGCCACTGACATGGCAGCGACACGACGGGGCTGAGTGCATGCAACACCCTTTGATCCCATTAACGTTGAGTACTCGACACACCACTGGGGAATTTGTGTTGTTTTCCCAGAGCCAGTCTCACCAACCAAGACAATACATTGGTGCTGGGCCAGCAAACGCATAAAGTCAGCTCGGTACTCAAATACTGGGAGGGTTATACGTTTCTTCAGGAATTCATAGTACCGTGGAGTGTACGGTAAATTAGTGTAGGGATTCAGTTGTGATGGGGTTTTTGATGTGGCCAGGGAGGGTGTCACGGTGGACGAGGAGGATGCAGTGTCCGCATTATCGTCCCTGAAAATCAGAGATTTCATATAATGAACAGAGACCCCTACTTGTAGATTTTTATTATAATTGTGGAAAATTCCACTCCATCAAATTATAATTAAAAATTATTCCTATAAAAAAATTTAACTTGCAGCATTAAAATCCAATATTTTTTCCGAAGTCCTCGGAAATATTTTCAAGCAAAAGTTTATATCCAACGAAAATCATCGTTTGACGTTTTCCCAGGGATCCACTACCTCCAAAGGGAATCATGAAAACCTCTCAGCAAAAATCTCCAAATTCGTCCTCCATCATGAGAATTCCATCAATTAATATTTCACAAACCTATTCGTTCGTCGTTTATTGATCGCAAACATTCCCGGAGTGTTGGAACTACCGTATGTGCTTCAATATTCAACAGACTACTGCCCACACGCCGATCAAACTGACTGAGAGTCACTGTGGAAAAAAGACAAGGAAATTGCATGCCAAGGTACCAATAGCAGCTTTCTCTCGATTGCCAAAATAATCTCTCCTGGCAATTGCTCCGAGCCCAGGTGTACGTCCTCGTACAATAAAAAATTGCCTCTCCACTTTTCGAGGTCATGAAATAGTCTGAAGCCTTCAGTGATACTGCATGGCACATGGCAGGAACTAACAAATGAGTAATTTCAACGATTAAACGATAGCTGTACTCACCTTTTTCGTTTGACATAGGGGTCCATAACCTCGATCCTTCGTTTCGACATTTTTACTGTCGTTTGCATACACACTGAATATCAACTGCCGCGAGAGATTTTACTGGAAAAAAACGTGTTTAGCCTATTGTTTACGAAAAGTAAAATACACCGCGAGGCGTCACAAAATGGCAAGGCGGTTCGCTCCGACCCCGGGAAACGGAGGTGGAGATTTTTCAATTCGGAATAGTGAGCACAGATGGTGGTGGCATTCGCTGGCGGTAAAATTCAAACTACATGAATTCTATATAACGAATACATGTCACAAACTCCCAAGAAGTTTCTGAAGTGACTGAATTATTTCAGTAGTTAACAACTGTGAATTAAAATAAAGAAGAAAAGGAATCTGGACTAAAAAAATGGGCACATAATTTAACGATCCTGACGAAGGAGCTTCAATCCAATTTTGTTCGTGAAATGCCATTGTTTTGTATAATCAAAAACATGTATTTCTTCATTGAAAAGTACAAAAATTAAGCAAATTCATACAGCAACATTTCTCACAACGTACATAGCTTCGTTATCACAACCGAAGAGTAGTGTTGACCTGTCAATGTCAATACTGTTTATGGGTTTGTGCATTGACGCACACAAAGCTGACACATTCATCTTTGCACCAATTCCTCTGGCCGTCAGCCAATGGCTCTCACCACCCTCTGAAAAATCAGTAATTGTCAGCAAAAAAAGCTTAATCCTCCCTCCACTCAATCAATTCAAATCTATTGAATATTTACCTAGCTTTAATTTCGATCCTTGCGTGTCATTCCAATGCCACAATTCTCCATTAACAGAACACGTGAATAGGTTGTCCGGTCTATCCGGATGGAACAATACTTCTGCGATAGCTCGCGAGTGTGCGAGGAGTTGAGAAATAGGATACGTACTTTGGCGTAGATCCCAGACGCTCAAACTACCATCACCACCACCTGCTGCCACGATATGCCTCTGGGTTGGGTGATGGGCAATATCTGTTGCCTCAGTCTGAGACCCAGAGAAATGAAAAATATTTTTTTGAAAACAAATCGAGAATTTATATTTTTGATCAAGTGGTAATATAACTACACAGATCGGAGTTATCACCAGAGAAGAGAATCTAATATTAATTTTTAGTGATATGAGTATTTGGAATGATTAGCACTCAGATACGCTATATCAGCCGGTTATGATACCCTTAACAATTTTATTTTTTTAAATAATCACCTTCAATTGATCTGGTAACATAAAAGTTGTGGCTGGCGTATCTCGATCATTCCTCAAGTCCCATAACTTCATATGACCTCGGCTATTACTCGTCAATATCTCGTTATGTCTCAGAAAATCTATGCACACTAGCGAACAACTATCAGCATTTTCGATAGTCCTGACAGGCTTCCTCTCCTGGGCTGTCAGTAGATTTATCCTCCCATCCTCCCCGACAGTCGCAATGTCCTGATTGAATGTCGTTAATGCCGTGCACGAGGCGTGATCACCAGTGCTGAATTGGTGAATATACTCCCAGGACATGAGCTCCTTAAATTCACCGTATGGTGCCTCATTTATCTTCAAAAGTTTCACCGAACCGATGGAGGAGGAAGCCACAAAGGCGTTTTTGTCTATGAACTGATGGAATGATCGAATCCATTTAATAAAATATTAGAAAATGTGAGGCAGGGTATCATTATTATTACATGATAATCTATTTTTTTTAAGTACACAAAACATTAGCAAGAATTTCGCTGACAAAATTTTGTTGTAGAATATTTTTGAAATGATAACGGTTAATTTGCAAGTAATTACCTCAATTTCTGTAACATCCCCATGAAAAGAGAACGTGGAATCCACTACCGGGTAAGCCTCATCATCCTCGGAAGTTTCAAATGTCCAGTGAACAATATTATTGATCTATTCCCAGATAACATTAATAAATAGGTCGTTAAAAACTACAAGTATCAAAGTTGTAACAGTAAAACCAGGTAACACCGGCCTTTTTGAATCACCAATAATTCCTAATTGAATGATGTCAATGGCATGACTGTTCATTCATTTTGAAACTCGAACGAAATATCTTCGAAATGAATAAAAGAACTATTGGCTTCACAATGTCAATCTCGAGTTGTTGATGATTGTGGGTATTCTACCCGATTGCAATTGAATATTTTCGAGGTTAACTTACAGGATTGTCCCAGCTTCCAGTAACAAACGATTTGGCCTCAGTGAAATCCTCTCTGCGCCACCTTATTTTCGAGATTTTCTCAGATGTGAAGGTCCCCTGAACATTTTCACCCATTTTACAATTAAATATTTAGTAATAAATCGAAATAAATAAGAAGAGCCGCAAACGAGTGGTTATCATACGGGGGATAAATTGTTGCTTACGATGGCGGCATTTTGCGGTTCCGTCGGTACAGCAGCCGATGCGAGAACGTCACAGATTATCGCGCGGGATGAATATTAAAAAAAATGTTTAGTGAAACCATAGATGGGGAGTTCTATTGAATTTTTTGGAAGGTTTATTGATTTTTGGCCAATCCTACGGAAAAAATCCACATCTATACTTTGCTTTTCAAGGAAAATTTTTAGCAAACGGTATTTTATAAAAAAAAAGTAGCACTTTATATTTATGAACAACCGATTCACTCTTCCATTCGCAAATATTGTCAAATTTGTAAACAATTTTTCTTTATTCTTGATAATAAGACAAAATCAGTAGAAAAAAAAATTTGAACGTGGGACGCGTACTTCCGGGTTACTCTGCGCATGCCTCCAGCATAGTTGAAAATGGCGGGTGTTTCATCGGTAGCTTTCGGTAGATGTCGACCAATTCCGTGCAGTCGATCCCAACGCCATTACGCATCATTTCCGCAAGGGTCTTTTCTCTGCAGCGTGTCGTGGATAGTGGATCGGCTTGTCGCATCCACATTAATCCATTAATTAATAAGTGCACTTTGTGATTAAAAATGAGTGAAACACTTCAGCTGAAGGGTACCCTACGGGGACACAATGGATGGGTTACGCAAATTGCGACAAATCCGAAATATCCAGATATGATCCTCTCGTCCTCACGTGGTAAGTGACCAGACAGAAATCGTTCAATCTGTCCTGCACTGTACTAGTAGGAAGAGTAAAACTATTTCTTTTTTGTTAATAAGGTTGTTTAATAATTAACACCATTTGTTAACAATTAAGGGCTCAACAGGTAAATTTTTCATGTGGAGTCTAACAAGATCATAATTTTTTATAGCTTTTGCGATTCTTTCAGGCCTCTTTAATCCTACCTTTTATCAAATAAACAACTGTTTACTCCCCCATGACCAATAATTTCATTTTCCATAACAATATTTAATCCATTCGTTCACAGACAAGACTCTGATTGTATGGAAGCTCACCCGTGATGAGACCAACTATGGCATCCCCCAGAAGCGTCTTTACGGTCACTCTCACTTCATCAGCGACGTTGTCCTTTCTTCTGACGGTAACTATGCTCTCTCAGGATCATGGGACAAGACTCTCCGTCTTTGGGATCTCGCTGCCGGACGCACCACGAGGAGGTTCGAAGACCATACCAAGGTGTGATATTACTACGTCTCGTGGGCTTGCGAATCAGCTCCACCTGAGATCGTTTTGATCAGCAATTGTACGAACTGAAGCTTTTTTTTTTATTTTTTTTTTAATATTGAATAGAAGATGATGAACCAATGCTGTAAGTATTGGGTGAAGTATTGCTTTGATTCAGTTTGGAGTTTCTTAGATTTAAGAATTTTGTAAACATCTTTTTGCCAAGTGAAGTGGTAAATTTATTGCGTTGAGGACTTAACCTTAATTTTTTTGTGAACATTCTCGAGAAGTAGTGAGTTCGAGAACAGCATAATATTTTATTTGATTTTCAAAATATCTCAAACCGAAAGGATTATTTGAACAAATCAACATTTTTCCTTGAAAACGTTAATTCCAAAAAATTATAAAATACCTGATATGTTATTGTATAATTACAATGATGCAGAACTTTTATATCAACGATGACCATGAGTGTTTGCGGATATGGGACTGAGAATTTCAAAATATTATCACTTCGCTGTAATTCTCACCTTATGCAGATTTTTAGAGTTCATTGTTGGGTTCCTTAGGATGTTCTGAGTGTTGCTTTCTCCGTGGACAATCGTCAGATTGTTTCTGGATCCAGGGACAAGACCATCAAACTGTGGAATACATTGGCCGAGTGCAAATACACAATTCAGGAGGATGGACATGGTGACTGGGTCAGTTGTGTTCGTTTCTCACCGAACCACACCAATCCAATTATTGTTTCTGCTGGTTGGGACAAGATCGTCAAGGTAAAATTGACTTATAACACTTTTAATACCTTTTATGCTTTCTTAATCATTTATCAGAGTTGCATGACCAATTTTTCTCATCAAAATTTCCTATATAATGATTTTTTTTTTGTTCTGAATTAGGTATGGAACTTGACTAACTGCCGTTTGAAGATCAACCACAACGGACACACTGGATACTTGAATACTGTCACCGTGTCTCCTGATGGCTCTCTCTGCGCATCGGGCGGCAAGGTGAATATCAAAATTAAATAAATTGAAGAGTTACACAAACGCTGTAACAGGATTCTGCGATAATTTTGAGTAGACGTAGTAATTTCTGAGATGTGCAATAGAGGAGGTGACAAACGTATACCGGACGAAAATCTATTTAGTATAGTTTAAGAAGCTTTTTTATGTCTATTTGATTCCACAGCTTCAAATCTCTTCGAAGGCTGTCTCAAACTGTGCTAAATAGTCATTGTTCCTGGTGCATAATTTTACCCACCTCTTCTGTACAGTTAATCTCAAGAATTTCAAATGATGCAAAACTTTTATGCCAACGATGACCATGAGTGTTTGCGGATATGGGACTGATAATTAAAAACGAAAAACATATCAAAATCCTCAATGAAAACCTGAATAACATAAAGACCACGAAATTATTTCATTCAGGACTGCAAAGCCATGCTGTGGGACTTGAACGATGGCAAGCACCTCCACACCCTCGACCACAATGACATCATCACAGCCCTGTGCTTCAGTCCAAATCGCTACTGGCTCTGCGCCGCATTTGGCCCCTGGATCAAGATCTGGGATCTCGAGAGCAAGGAAATGGTGGAGGAACTCAAGCCTGAGGTCGTGTCGACGACGAGCAAGGCCGAACCACCTCAGTGTCTTTCCCTGGCCTGGTCCACTGACGGACAGACCCTCTTCGCTGGATACTCTGATCACACAATCCGCGTCTGGCAGGTGTCTGTGACTAGCCGTTAAAAAACACCTTCATTTTGTAAATGAAAAGATGAAATAAAAAATCGCAAAAAAAATTAAATCCTCCAGTTGTTGCTATTATTATAATTCTATACTTAATTAAAGTATAACTGTTGGTTATGTTTATTTTAAAAATCTAGGGGGAAGCCCCTAAAGTAAGGAAACGCATTTTTATACGATCAGCTTCGCGCGCTACGCCACACCAAAAGAGACTTCGCATTCAGTCACATTTTACCTATTCCTGGTACATTGAGAGGTTCTTTCTCATCCAAAAAAGAAATCTAGTCAGTATTAAAATGTTTTTCAAATCAACGATATTCGTAAAAAAATTATAGAAGAATTTTTGATAGAAATTTGATTCTCTACAAAATATCACTCGTTGCCTTCATGAATGAAGGGGTACTAAACTTCTAAAATAACATTACGATTTATAGTTTCACTATTGAACTGAATAACTTCATTTTTCGTTCGTTGAACCCTTGACATTTATCTGCGACTCCAACTTCTCAAATTCCTTCTTGGTGATTTTATCCGTCTCATCCTCCACCTGCTCAACTCCAAGCACCTCGGGAATATAAAATTGCATCATATTCTGTACTCCATTTTTGAGGGTTACTACTGAGCTGGGACAGCTTGTGCACGAGCCCTGCATCTTTAGCTTTACAATTCCATTCTCAAAACCCTAAAACGGAAACATTCTATTTGATACCATTTTTAAACAGTACAGTATTTTTGTTTCTGTTGATTCAAAGACCATTTGTTACTGTTTTTTTTATCTGCTTTAGAATGATTGCATTTATTGAGCAATTTTCTCACCATAAAAACTATGTCTCCACCATCCTCCTGGACCGTAGGTCTAATTCTAGTATCAAGCAACTCCTTGATCATTTGGACAATTTCGTCATCATCTTCATTGATTTCTATAAAAAACCAATAGAAAAATATTTTAAGAATGAATTCTAAAATAGCTGAGTTCAAGTTCATAATTACGTGTATCAGAGGACGGTTGTTCCTCCGTGATGATGGGCAGCCCTGTCGAGAAGAAATCCATGATTGTCGCAAAGATTTCAGGCTTCAGGAGATTCCAGTCAACATCTTCATCGACCTTTGTCACAGTGATAAAATCAGGACCATAGAAAATTGATTTAACTCCTTCAATCCTGAAAAGCATCTTCGCAAGGGGTGAACAGTAACTCTCGGTGGCGTTGGGGAAGTCCTTCGTCTGTCCAGGCTCCATCACAGGAACGCCGGGGAGGAATTTCAAACTGTTTGGGTTGGGTGTGTCCTGGGTTTGGATGAACATATTTCTGCTCTGAAGTTGAGCCCGGGGTTTCTCGCACAGGAGACGACAGCGAATGCCAGGATTTCTGTAGTTGACGTGCAGTTCTCTAGTGAATCTGGAGAGAATGAAAAGAGATGCTTGGGACAAAAGTTCTCATTTGAAAAAGAATATAATGTCCTGCATAACTTATTAACAAGGTGGAGCTGTTTAATGAGTCTTGTTTTCTTAGTTGGCTATAAGGCTATAAACAAAGGTATTTGACTTACTTTGGACATTGACAACTCACGACACAACTATAAGAGAACAGCCGCCCACTGGACAGGACATTTTTCATTAATTTATTCATTATCAGGCTTTCTTTTTTGAGTTTTATTTATCTAATAGCTCATTTCGGGAAAGACAATCACTGATACGCAAATCTGATAAATTTGAGGTTAGGAGTACACTGGCAGGGGTAAAAACGCAAAAAGAGGAAAGATATATATCAATGTACTTAGCCAGCGAGGGTAGGAGAGGGAGCACCCCATTTGCAAGGGGTTTTGGGGTAATTAAAAAATTCAATATGCTATAAGTTCGCAATCGAATGACGGCATAAAATTGTGGAGGGTGGAGAGCGCCGGCAAAACCCATGGAATTTCGGCGCCGAGGCGTTCGAAAATTGCTCTGATAATTAAACAATTATATCTCTTTTCGAGATAAATATTAAGGAATAAAACCAACGGTGTTCGGAGGAGAATTAAATTCTTCTTGCTCAAACCAAGTTGCATCCCTTAATGAACCAAAAATTAGAATTAAAAACGATGGGAAAAATCGAAACAGGAGATATTATATCATCATTCGCCATTCGATCGCGAAGAACTTATAGCATATCGGATTTATTAACTACCCCCAAACATTAATTAATATCGATTTATTCAGTTTCGTTACAGAATCATTTATTCATTTTGTCTATTATGATTAGAATATGGCCAACAATCAGAAAGCAACATTGGCGATATTGGTCTCCATTTAGCCTTCCAATGAGTATTAACAATCAATAATTAATTTAACATACTGACAATTATATACCACAGTCTTTCACACTTTCGATACGTCACATTACATTGGCAATGCACACTCAATAGTTGTTTTGCTCTCCTTCGCTCTTTTTTTTCTTAATTTTTGGATCGCAAGGGAAGATGATTCAGTGGTGGAACGGTAGAATGTGATGAGATAAATTGGAAATTGGCATCAATTCTGAATTTATCTGGGAAACGAATGGTCTATAGAGAAAGTTTAAAGATATTTCATGTTTTTAAGCAATGTTCTTAGATGGTTTAGAATAATTTAGGAAGTGTCTTTGAAAGATGAACGAGTCTCGAGGCGAAGGGTCAAAAATTCACTCCCAT